>NC_069505.1:468456540-468604040 GCF_027579735.1 Bombina bombina | reverse complement strand
ATCTTAGCTGTGAGCTTGCTAGTGAGTGCAGGGTTTCTCTGTGTGTTGTATTAATTTGTTTTGTAATTTCCCCTATGGTTCTTGCACCCCTGTCTGGGGTTAACTGCCTGTGACTCTGGGGACAGCACAGCTTCTTGTGAGTGACACTGAGCACCCAGGGCTGAGCATGTTGCAGGGTCATGGGATGTGTACCCGGTCCAGTATACATACATACACACACATATATAAAAGATTAAACAAAGAGTGGGTTCCTAGGAGCCCGTTAGTCTATTTTAGCCGGCACTGATTTATGACATAAAAATTACACCAAACTCTATAGGGAAGAAGTAGGACTGAGGAAGAAAACACAAAGACTTAAATACCATACCAAATAAATAAATATTTATTGAACCACAGTTCCACAAATTGGAACACGGAATGACTGATAATGAATAGCAATCCTATGTTAGCAAAACCATCCCGGGAGGTAAAAATTGTGGCTTATATTAAGGTTAAAGTATAACAAAAACAGTGCACAAAAAATATATATGAAGCTTCATCAAAAGATCAAGAAAGACAACAGTCCTCCTTGGGTGGATAAATTAGTATGGTCATAGGAATGCAGGAAAACATTCCTATGACCATACTAGGAGCCCTGGCAGAATTTATGATTTCTTTATGATTTCTTTATGATTTCTTGGCCATTCTTCAGAGAATATGAATGATAACAAGAACTTTTCTTTCACTCATGGTTAGTATTTGGCTGAAGCCATTTATTATCAATCAACTGTGTTTACTCTTTTTAAATCATAATGACAACAGAAACTACCCAAATGACCCTGATCAAAAGTTTACATACCCTGGTGATTTTGGCCTGATAACATGCACACAAGTTGACACAAAGGGGTTTGAATGGCTATTGAAGGTAACCATCCTCACCTGTGATCTGTTTGCTTGTAATTAGTGTGTGTGTATAAAATGTCAATGAGTTTCTGGACTCCTAACAGACCCTTACATCTTTCATCCAGTGTATATACTGTATACACACACATACATATATATATATATATATATATATATATATATATATATATATATATATACACACACATATACACGTATTTAGACATATACATATACACTGGTGTTCAAAAGTTTGGGTCACTTAGACATTACCTTATTTTCCATACATACATGAAATAAGTTTGAGTAGGACACATAGTCATTAATAATAATAATAATAATAAATGTGTACTTTAAACTTTGCTTTCAGCAAAGAATCCCCCCATGTGCAGCAATCACAGCCTTGCAGACCTTCTAGTTGTTAATTTGTTGAGGTAATATGAAGAGATTTCACCCCATGCTTCCTGAAGCTCCTCCCACAAGTTTGATTGGCTTGATGGTCACTTTTTAAGTACCATACGGTCAAGTTGCTCTCACAACAGCTCAATAGGGTTAAGATCTGGTGACTGTGCTGGCCTCTCCATTAAAGACAGAATACCAGCTGACTTCTTCTTTCCTAAACAGTTCTTGCATAGTTTGTAGCTGTGCTTTGGTCGTTGTCCTGTTGTAGGAGGAAATTGGGTCAAATCAAGCGCCGCCCACAGGGTATGGCATGGTGTTGCAAAATGGAGTGATAGCCTTCCTTCTTCAAGGTACCTTTTACCCTATGTAAATCTCCCACTTTACCACCCCCAGACCATCACATTGCCTTCACCATGCTTGACAGATGGCTTCAAGTCCTCCTCCAGCATCTTTTCATTTGGTCTGCATCTTACAAATGTTCTTCTTTGTGATCCAAACAACTCATACTTATATTCGTCTGTCCATAACATCTTTTCCAATCTTCCTCTGTCCAGTCCCTGTGTCCCTTTGCCTATATCTTTTCTTTTTATTGGCCAGTCTGAGATACAGCTTTTTCTTTGCAACTCTCCCTAGAAGGGCAGTATCCCGGAGTCGACTCTTTACTGTTGGCGTTGAGACTGGTGTTTTGTTGGTACTATTTAATGAAGCTGACAGTTGAGGACCTGTGAGGCGTCTGTCTCTCGAACTATACACTCTAATGTATTTGTCCTCTTGCGCAGTTGTGTACCCGGGCCTCCCATTCCTCTTTTTATTCTGGTTAGAGCCAGTTTGCGCTGATCTGTGAAGAGAGTAGTACACAGCATTGTACGAGATCTCCAGTTTCTTAGCAATTTCTCGCATGGAATAGCCTTCATTTCTCACAACAAGGATAGACTGAGGAGTTTCAGAAGAAAGTTCTTTGATTCTGGCTATCTTGAGCCAGTAATTAAACCCACAATTGCTGATGCTCCAGATACTCAACTAGTCTAATGCAGGCCGGTTTTATTGCTTCTTTAATCAGCACAACAGTTTTCAGCTATGCTAACATAGTTGCAAAAGGGTTTTCTTATGATTAATTAGCCTTTATTAAATGATAAACTTGGATTAGCACAATGTACTATTGGAACACAGGACAGATGGTTGCTGATAATGGGCCTCTGTACGCCAATGTAGATACTCCATTAAAAAACAGCCATTTACAGCTACAATAGACATCTACAACATTAACAATGTCTACACTGCATTTCTGATCAATTTGATGTTATTTTAATAGATAAACAAATTAGCTTTTCTTTCGAAAACAAGGTAATGTGTAGGTGACCTCAAACTTTTGAATGCCAGTATGTGTGTGTATATATATATATGTATGTATGTTTATATATATATATAAAAAATATATGTGTATTTATGTATGGATATATGTATATATATATATATATATATATATATATATATATATATATATATATATATATCATACATATGTACACACATTTATACATACACCTAAAAGGATGTCTTCGTATTTCAGTCAGTAGTATCCTTAAAGTGAAAGTAAATCCTAGCGTGTTACAAACGCTAGGATTGACTATTGAAACAAATAAAGGGGACTTTAATTCATGAAATATAAGATACTTCATGTAGAAAGCTCCTTTATTTGTTTCAATCGATCGCCATTTTTAGCTGCTATAGCAGCCCACGGCTAAAAACACAATTTATGCTTACCTGATAAATTTATTTCTCTTGTGGTGTATCCAGTCCACGGATCATCCATTACTTGTGGGATATTCTCATTCCCAACAGGAAGTTGCAAGAGGACACCCACAGCAGAGCTGTTACATAGCTCCTCACCTAACTGCCATATCCAGTCATTCGACCGAAAACACGCAGAGAAAGGAGAAACCATAGGGTGCAGTGGTGACTGTAGTTTAAATGAAAAAATTACCTGCCTTAAAATGACAGGGCGGGCCGTGGAATGGATACACCAGAAGAGAAATAAATTTATCAGGTAAGTATAAATTGTGTTTTCTCTTGTAAGGTGTATCCAGTCCACGGATCATCCATTACTTGTGGGATACCAATACCAAAGCTAAAGTACATGGATGAAGGGAGGGACAAGGCAGGTACTTAAACGGAAGGTACCACTGCCTGTAAAACCTTTCTCCCAAAAATAGCCTCAGAAGAAGCAAAAGTATCAAATTTGTAGAATTTTGAAAAAGTATGAAGTGAAGACCAAGTCGCCGCCTTGCAAATCTGTTCAACAGAAGCCTCATTTTTAAAGGCCCAAGTGGAAGCCACAGCTCTAGTAGAATGAGCTGTAATCCTTTCAGGAGGCTGCTGGCCAGCAGTCTCATAGGCTAAGCGGATTATGCTTCTTAGCCAAAAAGAAAGAGAGGTTGCCGAAGCCTTTTGACCTCTCCTCTGTCCAGAGTAGACAACAAACAAAGCAGATGTTTGACAAAAATCTTTAGTAGCTTGTAAGTAAAACTTTAAAGCACGAACCACGTCCAGATTGTGTAATAGACGTTCCTTCTTTGAAGAAGGATTAGGACACAAGGATGGAACAACAATCTCTTGATTGATATTCTTGTTAGATACCACCTTAGGTAAAAACCCAGGTTTGGTACGCAGGACTACCTTATCCGTATGGAAGATCAGATAAGGAGAATCACATTGTAAAGCAGATAACTCGGAGACTCTACGAGCCGAGGAAATAGCTACCAAAAACAGAACTTTCCAAGATAAAAGTTTGATATCTATGGAATAAAGAGGTTCAAACGGAACTCCTTGAAGAACTTTAAGAACCAAATTTAAGCTCCATGGGGGAGCAACAGGTTTAAACACAGGCTTGATTCTAACCAAAGCCTGACAAAATGCCTGAACGTCTGGAACATCTGCCAGACGCTTGTGCAAAAGAATAGACAGAGCAGAAATCTGTCCTTTTAAGGAACTAGCTGACAATCCTTTTTCCAAACCATCTTGGAGAAAAGATAATATTCTGGGAATCCTAACCCTTGGATTCACACCAATAAACATATGTACGCCATATTTTATGGTAAATTTTCCTGGTGACAGGCTTTCGTGCCTGTATTAAGGTATCAATGACTGACTCGGAGAAGCCACGCTTTGATAAAATCAAGCGTTCAATCTCCAGGCAGTCAGTCTCAGAGAAATTAGATTTGGATGGTTGAAAGGACCCTAAAGTAGAAGGTCCTGTCTCAGAGGCAGAGTCCATGGTGGAAAGGATGGCATGTCCACCAGATCTGCATACCAGGTCCTGCGTGGCCACGCAGGCGCTATCAAAATCACTGATGCTCTCTCCTGCTTGACCTTGGCAATCAGTCGAGGGAGCAGAGGAAACGGTGGAAACACATAAGCCAGGTTGAAAGACCAGGCCACTGCTAGAGCATCTATTAGCGTCGCCTTGGGATCCCTGGACCTGGATCCGTAATAAGGAAGCTTGGCGTTCTAGCGAGACGCCATGAGATCCAGTTCTGGTTTGCCCCAACGATGAATCAATTGTGCAAACACCTCCGAATGGAGTTCCCACTCTCCCGGATGAAAAATCCGCCTCCCAGTTCTCTACACCTGGGATATGGATAGCTGATAGGTGGCAAGAGCGAGTCTCTGCCCAGCGAATTATCTTTGAGACTTCTAACATCGCTAGGGAACTTCTTGTTCCCCCTTGATGGTTGATGTAAGCCACAGTCGTGATGTTGTCTGACTGAAATCTGATGTACCTCAGAGTTGCTAACTGAGGCCAAGCCTGAAGAGCATTGAATATCGCTCTTCCAGAATATTTATTGGAAGGAGTGTCTCCTCCTGAGTCCACGATCCCTGAGCCTTCAGGGAGTTCCAGACTGCACCCCAACCTAGAAGGCTGGCATCTGTTGTTACAATTGTCCAATCTGGCCTGCGAAAGGTCATACCTTTGGACAGATGGACCCGAGATAGCCACCAGAGAAGAGAATCCCTGGTCTCTTGATCCAGATTTAGTAGAGGGGACAAATCTGTGTAATCCCCTTTCCACTGACTGAGCATGCATAGTTGCAGCGGTCTGAGATGTAGGCGTGCAAACGGCACTATGTCCATTGCCGCTACTATTAAGCCGATTACTTCCATGCACTGAGCAACCGAAGGGCGCGGAATGGAATGAAGAACACGGCAGGAATTTAGAAGCTTTGATAACCTGGACTCCGTCAGGTAAATTTTCATTTCTACAGAATCTATCAGAGTCCCTAGGAAGGAAACTCTTGTGAGTGGGGATAGAGAACTCTTTTCCTCGTTCACATTCCACCAATGCGATCTCAGAAATGCCAGTACTACGTCCGTATGAGACTTGGCAATTTGAAAGTTTGACGCCTGTATCAGGATGTCGTCTAAATAAGGGGCCACTGCTATGCCCCGCGGCCTTAGGACCGCCAGAAGCGACCCTAGAACCTTCGTAAAGATTCTTGGGGCTGTAGCTAATCCAAAGGGAAGAACTACAAACTGGTAATGCCTGTCTAAAAAGGCAAACCTGAGAAACTGATGATGATCTTTGTTATCGGAATGTGAAGATAAGCATCCTTTAAATCCACTGTAGTCATATATTGACCCTCCTGGATCATAGGTAGGATGGTACGAATAGTTTCCATCTTGAATGATGGAACTCTGAGGAATTTGTTTAAGATCTTTAGATCCAAAATTGGTCTGAAGGTTCCCTCTTTTTTGGGAACCACAAACAGATTTGAGTAAAAACCCTGTCCCTGTTCCTCCTTTGGAACTGGATGGATCACTCCCATAACTAGGAGGTCTCGTACACAGTGTAAGAATGCCTCTCTCTTTATCTGGTTTGCAGATAATTGTGAAAGGTGAAATCTCCCTTTTGGGGGGGAAGCTTTGAAGTCCAGAAGATATCCCTGGGATATAATTTCCAACGCCCAGGGATCCTGGACATCTCTTGCCCACGCCTGGGCGAAGAGCGAAAGTCTGCCCCCTACTAGATCCGTTACCGGATAGGGGGCCGTTCCTTCATGCTGTCTTAGAGGCAGCAGCAGGCTTTTTGGCCTGCTTACCTTTGTCCCAGGTCCGGTTTGGTCTCCAGACCGTCTTGGACTGAGCAAAAGTTCCCTCTTGTTTGCATTAGAGGAAGTTGATGCCGCACTTGCCTTGAAGTTTCGAAAGGCACGAAAATTAGACTGTTTGGCCCTTGATTTGGACCTGTCCTGAGGAAGGGCATGACCTTTTCCTCCAGTGATATCAGCAATAATCTCCTTCAAACCAGGCCCGAATAGGGTCTGCCCCTTGAAGGGAATGTTAAGCAGCTTAGATTTTGAAGTCACGTCAGCTGACCATGATTTAAGCCATAGCGCCCTGCGCGCCTGTATAGCAAAACCAGAATTCTTAACCGTTAGTTTAGTCAAATGAACAATGGCATCAGAAAACAAAGGAATTGGCTAGCTTAAGTGCTCTAAGCTTGCCAAGTATGTCATCCAATGGAGTCTCTACCTGTGAAGCCTCTTCCAGAGACTCAAACCAGAACGCCGCAGCAGCAGTGACAGGAGCAATGCATGCAAGGGGCTGTAGGATAAAACCTTATTGAATAAACATTTTCTTAAGGTAACCTTCTAATTTTTTATCCATTGGATCTAAAAAAGCACAACTGTCCTCGACAGGGATAGTAGTACGCTTTGCTAAAGTAGAAACTGCTCCCTCCACCTTAAGAACTGTCTGTCATAAGTCCCGTGTGGTGGCGTCTATTGGAAACATTTTTCTAAAAATAGGAGGGGAAGAGAACGTCACACCTGGTCTATCCCATTCCTTATTAATAATTTCTGTAAACCTTTTAGGTATTGGAAAAACATCAGTACACACCGGCACTGCATAGTATTTATCCAGTCTACACAATTTCTCTGGCACTGCAATTGTATCACAGTCATTCAGAGCAGCTAAAACCTCCCTGAGAAACACGCGGAGGTGTTCAAGCTTAAATTTAAATGTAGAAATATCAGAATCAGGTTGCATCATCTTTCCTGAGTCAGAAACATCACCCACAGACTGAAGCTCTCCTTCCTCAGCTTCTGCATATTGTGAGGCAGTATCAGACATGGTTCTTAAAGCGTCAGTATGCTCTGCATTTTGTCTAACCCCAGAGCTATCTCGCTTACCTCTAAATTCAGGTAGTCTGGCTAATACCGCTGACAGTGTATTATCCATGACTGCCGCCATGTCTTGTAAAGTAATCGCTATGGGCGCCCTAGATGTACTTGGCGCCATTTGAGCACGAGTCCCTTGAGCGGGAGTCAAAGGATCTGACACGTGGGGAGAGTTAGTCGGCATAACTTCCCCCTCGTCAGATTCCTCTGGTGATAAAAAAAATTTAAAGACAGAATATGATCTTTATTGCTTAAAGTGAAATCAGTACATTTGGTACACATTCTAAGAGGGGGTTCCACCATGGCTTTTAAACATAATGAACAAGGAGTTTCCTCTATGTCAGACATGTTTGTACAGACTAGCAATGAGACTAGCGAGCTTGGAAAACACTTTAAATCAAGTTAACAAGCAAATATAAAAAACGGTACTGTGCCTTTAAGAGAAACAAATTTTGTCAAAATTTGAAAAACAGTGAAAAAAACAGAATTTATGTTTACCTGATAAATTACTTTCTCCAACGGTGTGTCCGGTCCACGGCGTCATCCTTACTTGTGGGATATTCTCTTCCCCAACAGGAAATGGCAAAGAGCCCAGCAAAGCTGGTCACATGATCCCTCCTAGGCTCCGCCTTCCCCAGTCATTCGACCGACGTAAAGGAGGAATATTTGCATAGGAGAAATCATATGATACCGTGGTGACTGTAGTTAAAGAAAATAAATTATCAGACCTGATTAAAAAACCAGGGCGGGCCGTGGCCCGGACACACCGTTGGAGAAAGTAATTTATCAGGTAAACATAAATTCTGTTTTCTCCAACATAGGTGTGTCCGGTCCACGGCGTCATCCTTACTTGTGGGAACCAATACCAAAGCTTTAGGACACGGATGAAGGGAGGGAGCAAATCAGGTCACCTAAATGGAAGGCACCACGGCTTGCAAAACCTTTCTCCCAAAAATAGCCTCAGAAGAAGCAAAAGTATCAAACTTGTAAAATTTGGTAAAAGTGTGCAGTGAAGACCAAGTCGCTGCCTTACATATCTGATCAACAGAAGCCTCGTTCTTGAAGGCCCATGTGGAAGCCACAGTCCTAGTGGAATGAGCTGTGATTCTTTCAGGAGGCTGCCGTCCGGCAGTCTCATAAGCCAATCTGATGATGCTTTTAATCCAAAAAGAGAGAGAGGTAGAAGTTGCTTTTTGACCTCTCCTTTTACCAGAATAAACAACAAACAAGGAAGATGTTTGTCTAAAATCCTTTGTAGCATCTAAATAGAATTTTAGAGCGCGAACAACATCCAAATTGTGCAACAAACGTTCCTTCTTTGAAACTGGATTCGGACACAAAGAAGGCACGACTATCTCCTGGTTAATGTTTTTTTTAGAAACAACTTTCGGAAGAAAACCAGGTTTAGTACGTAAAACCACCTTATCTGCATGGAACACCAGATAAGGAGGAGAACACTGCAGAGCAGATAATTCTGAAACTCTTCTAGCAGAAGAAATTGCAACCAAAAACAAAACTTTCCAAGATAATAACTTAATATCAACGGAATGTAAGGGTTCAAACGGAACCCCCTGAAGAACTGAAAGAACTAAATTGAGACTCCAAGGAGGAGTCAAAGGTTTGTAAACAGGCTTGATTCTAACCAGAGCCTGAACAAAGGCTTGAACATCTGGCACAGCTGCCAGCTTTTTGTGAAGTAACACAGACAAGGCAGAAATCTGTCCCTTCAAGGAACTTGCAGATAATCCTTTCTCCAATCCTTCTTGAAGAAAGGATAGAATCTTAGGAATTTTTACCTTGTCCCAAGGGAATCCTTTAGATTCACACCAACAGATATATTTTTTCCATATTTTGTGGTAAATTTTTCTAGTTACAGGCTTCCTGGCCTGAACAAGAGTATCAATAACAGAATCTGAGAACCCTCGCTTTGATAAGATCAAGCGTTCAATCTCCAAGCAGTCAGTTGGAGTGAGACCAGATTCGGATGTTCGAACGGACCTTGAACAAGAAGGTCTCGTCTCAAAGGTAGCTTCCATGGTGGAGCCGATGACATATTCACCAGGTCTGCATACCAAGTCCTGCGTGGCCACGCAGGAGCTATCAAGATCACCGATGCCCTTTCCTGATTGATCCTGGCTACCAGCCTGGGGATGAGAGGAAACGGCGGGAATACATAAGCTAGTTTGAAGGTCCAAGGTGCTACTAGTGCATCTACTAGAGTCGCCTTGGGATCCCTGGATCTGGACCCGTAGCAAGGAACCTTGAAGTTCTGACGAGAGGCCATCAGATCCATGTCTGGAATGCCCCACAGTTGAGTAATGTGGGCAAAGATTTCCGGATGGAGTTCCCACTCCCCCGGATGTAATGTCTGACGACTCAGAAAATCCGCTTCCCAATTTTCCACTCCTGGGATGTGGATTGCAGACAAGTGGCAGGAGTGAGTCTCCGCCCATTGAATGATTTTGGTCACTTCTTCCATCGCCAGGGAACTCCTTGTTCCCCCCTGATGGTTGATGTACGCAACAGTCGTCATGTTGTCTGATTGAAACCGTATGAACTTGGCCTTTGCTAGCTGAGGCCAAGCCTTGAGAGCATTGAGTATCGCTCTCAGTTCCAGAATATTTATCGGTAGAAGAGATTCTTCCCGAGACCAAAGACCCTGAGCTTTCAGGGGTCCCCAGACCGCGCCCCAGCCCATCAGACTGGCGTCGGTCGTGACAATGACCCACTCTGGTCTGCGGAAGCTCATCCCCTGTGACAGGTTGTCCAGGGACAGCCCCCAACAGAGTGAATCTCTGGTCTTCTGATTTACTTGTATCGTCGGAGACAAGTCTGTATAGTCCCCATTCCACTGACTGAGCATGCACAGTTGTAATGGTCTTAGATGAATGCGCGCAAAAGGAACTATGTCCATTGCCGCTACCATCAAACCTATTACTTCCATGCACTGCGCTATGGAAGGAAGAGGAACGGAATGAAGTATTTGACAAGAGTTTAGAAGTTTTGTTTTTCTGGCCTCTGTCAGAAAAATTCTCATTTCTAAGGAGTCTATTATTGTTCCCAAGAAGGGAACCCTCGTTGACGGAGATAGAGAACTCTTTTCTACGTTCACTTTCCATCCGTGAGATCTGAGAAAGGCCAGGACAATGTCCGTGTGAGCCTTTGCTAGAGGAAGGGACGACGCTTGAATCAGAATGTCGTCCAAGTAAGGTACTACTGCAATGCCCCTTGGTCTTAGCACCGCTAGAAGGGACCCTAGTACCTTTGTGAAAATCCTTGGAGCAGTGGCTAATCCGAACGGAAGTGCCACGAACTGGTAATGCTTGTCCAGGAATGCGAACCTTAGGAACCGATGATGTTCCTTGTGGATAGGAATATGTAGATACGCATCCTTTAAATCCACCGTGGTCATGAATTGACCTTCCTGGATGGAAGGAAGAATTGTTCGAATGGTTTCCATTTTGAACGATGGAACCTTGAGAAACTTGTTTAGGATCTTGAGATCTAAGATTGGTCTGAACGTTCCCTCTTTTTTGGGAACTACGAACAGATTGGAGTAGAACCCCATCCCTTGTTCTCCTAATGGAACAGGATGAATCACTCCCATTTTTAACAGGTCTTCTACACAATGTAAGAATGCCTGTTTTTTTATGTGGTCTGAAGACAATTGAGACCTGTGGAACCTCCCCCTTGGGGGAAGCCCTTTGAATTCCAGAAGATAACCTTGGGAGACTATTTCTAGCGCCCAAGGATCCAGAACATCTCTTGCCCAAGCCTGAGCGAAGAGAGAGAGTCTGCCCCCCACCAGATCCGGTCCCGGATCGGGGGCCAACATCTCATGCTGTCTTGGTAGCAGTGGCAGGTTTCTTGGCCTGCTTTCCCTTGTTCCAGCCTTGCATTGGTCTCCAGGCTGGCTTGGCTTGAGAAGTATTACCCTCTTGCTTAGAGGACGTAGCACTTGGGGCTGGTCCGTTTCTACGAAAGGGACGAAAATTAGGTTTATTTTTGGCCTTGAAAGACCTATCCTGAGGAAGGGCGTGGCCCTTGCCCCCAGTGATATCAGAGATAATCTCTTTCAAGTCAGGGCCAAACAGCGTTTTCCCCTTGAAAGGAATGTTAAGCAATTTGTTCTTGGAAGACGCATCCGCTGACCAAGATTTTAACCAAAGTGCTCTGCGCGCCACAATAGCAAACCCAGAATTTTTCGCCGCTAACCTAGCCAATTGCAAAGTGGCGTCTAGGGTGAAAGAATTAGCCAATTTGAGAGCACGGATTCTGTCCATAATCTCCTCATAAGAAGGAGAATTACTAGTGATCGCCTTTTCTAGCTCATCGAACCAGAAACACGCGGCTGTAGTGACAGGGACAATGCATGAAATTGGTTGTAGAAGGTAACCTTGCTGAACAAACATCTTTTTAAGCAAACCTTCTAATTTTTTATCCATAGGATCTTTGAAAGCACAACTATCTTCTATGGGTATAGTGGTGCGTTTGTTTAGAGTAGAAACCGCCCCCTCGACCTTGGGGACTGTCTGCCATAAGTCCTTTCTGGGGTCGACCATAGGAAACAATTTTTTAAATATGGGGGGAGGGACGAAAGGTATACCGGGCCTTTCCCATTCTTTATTTACAATGTCCGCCACCCGCTTGGGTATAGGAAAAGCTTCGGGGGGCCCCGGGACCTCTAGGAACTTGTCCATTTTACATAGTTTCTCTGGGATGACCAAATTCTCACAATCATCCAGAGTGGATAACACCTCCTTAAGCAGAGCGCGGAGATGTTCCAACTTAAATTTAAATGTAATCACATCAGGTTCAGCTTGTTGAGAAATTTTCCCTGAATCTGAAATTTCTCCCTCAGACAAAACCTCCCTGGCCCCCTCAGACTGGTGTAGGGGCCCTTCAGAAACAATATCATCAGCGTCCTCATGCTCTTCAGTATTTTCTAAAACAGAGCAGTCGCGCTTTCGCTGATAAGTGGGCATTTTGGCTAAAATGTTTTTGATAGAATTATCCATTACAGCCGTTAATTGTTGCATAGTAAGGAGTATTGGCGCGCTAGATGTACTAGGGGCCTCTTGTGTGGGCAAGACTGGTGTAGACGAAGGAGGGGATGATGCAGTACCATGCTTACTCCCCTCACTTGAGGAATCATCTTGGGCATCATTTTCTCTAAATTTTGTGTCACATAAATCACATCTATTTAAATGAGAAGGGACCTTGGCTTCCCCACATTCAGAACACAGTCTATCTGGCAGTTCAGACATGTTAAACAGGCATAAACTTGATAACAAAGTACAAAAAACGTTTTAAAATAAAACCGTTACTGTCACTTTAAATTTTAAACTGAACACACTTTATTACTGCAATTGCGAAAAAGTATGAAGGAATTGTTCAAAATTCACCAAAATTTCACCACAGTGTCTTAAAGCCTTAAAAGTATTGCACACCAAATTTGGAAGCTTTAACCCTTAAAATAACGGAACCGGAGCCGTTTTTATATTTAACCCCTTTACAGTCCCTGGTATCTGCTTTGCTGAGACCCAACCAAGCCCAAAGGGGAATACGATACCAAATGACGCCTTCAGAAAGTCTTTTCTATGTATCAGAGCTCCTCACACATGCATCTGCATGTCATGCTTCTCAAAAACAAGTGCGCAATACAGGCGCGAAAATGAGACTCTGCCTATGATTAGGGAAAGCCCCTAGAGAATAAGGTGTCCAATACAGTGCCTGCCGGTTATTTTACAAAATTCCCAAGATTAAAATAATTCCTCAAGGCTATGGAGTATAAAATATGTTTATATATAAATCGATTTAGCCCAGAAAATGTCTACAGTCTTAAAAAGCCCTTGTGAAGCCCTTATTTACTGTCTGTAATAAAATGGCTTACCGGATCCCATAGGGAAAATGACAGCTTCCAGCATTACATCGTCTTGTTAGAATGTGTCATACCTCAAGCAGCAAAAGTCTGCTCACTGTTCCCCCAACTGAAGTTAATTCCTCTCAACAGTCCTGTGTGGAACAGCCATCGATTTTAGTAACGGTTGCTAAAATCATTTTCCTCTTACAAACAGAAATCTTCATCTCTTTTCTGTTTCAGAGTAAATAGTACATACCAGCACTATTTTAAAATAACAAACTCTTGATTGAATAATAAAAACTACAGTTAAACACTAAAAAACTCTAAGCCATCTCCGTGGAGATGTTGCCTGTACAACGGCAAAGAGAATGACTGGGGAAGGCGGAGCCTAGGAGGGATCATGTGACCAGCTTTGCTGGGCTCTTTGCCATTTCCTGTTGGGGAAGAGAATATCCCACAAGTAAGGATGACGCCGTGGACCGGACACACCTATGTTGGAGAAACATAATTTATGTAAGAACTTACCTGATAAATTAATTTCTTTCATATTAGCAAGAGTCCATGAGCTAGTGACGTATGGGATATACATTCCTACCAGCCTAAAAATACACCCCTCACCACACCCACAAATCAGTTTAACGAATAGCCAAGAAGTGGGGTGATAAGAAAAAAAGTGCAAAAGCATAAAAAATAAGGAATTGGAATAGTTGTGCTTTATACAAAAAAATCATAATCACCACAAAAAAAGGGTGGGTCTCATGGACTCTTGCTAATATGAAAGAAATGAATTTATCAGGTAAGTTCTTACATAAATTATGTTTTCTTTCATGTAATTAGCAAGAGTCCATGAGCTAGTGACGTATGGGATAATAAATACCCAAGATGTGGAACTTCCACGCAAGAGTCACTAGAGAGGGAGGGATAAAATAAAGACAGCCAATTCCGCTGAAAAATAATCCACACCCCAAATAAAGTTTAAATCTTATAATGAAAAAAACTGAAATTATAAGCAGAATAATCAAACTGAAACAGCTGCCTGAAGTACTTTTCTACCAAAAACTGCTTCAGAAGAAGAAAACACATCAAAATGGTAGAATTTAGTAAAAGTATGCAAAGAAGACCAAGTTGCTGCTTTGCAAATCTGATTAACCGAAGCTTCATTCCTAAATGCCCAGGAAGTAGAAACTGACCTAGTTGAATGAGCTGTAATCCTTTGAGGCGGAGTTCTACCCGACTCAACATAAGCATGATGAATCAAAGACTTTAACCAAGACGCCAAAGAAATGGCAGAAGCCTTCTGACCTTTCCTAGAACCAGAAAAGATAACAAATAGACTAGAAGTCTTTCGGAAATCTTTAGTAGCTTAATATTTCAAAGCTCTTACTACATCCAAAGAATGTAAGGATCTTTCCTTAGAATTCTTAGGATTAGGACACAATGAAGGAACCACAATCTCTCTACTAATGTTGTTAGAATTCACAACCTTAGGTAAAAATTTAAATGAAGTCCGCAACACTGCCTTATCCTGATGAAAAATCAGAAAAGGAGATTCACAAGAAAGAGCAGGTAACTCAGAAACTCTTCTAGCAGAAGAGATGGCCAAAAGAAACAAAACTTTCCAAGAAAGTAATTTAATATCTAGAGAATGCATAGGTTCAAAAGGAGGAGCTTGTAGAGCTCCCAGAACCAAATTCAAACTCCAAGGAGGAGAAATTGACTTAATGACAGGTTTGATACGAACCAAAGCCTGTACAAAACAATGAATATCAGGAAGATTAGCAATCTTTCTGTGAAACAGCACAGAAAGAGCAGAAATTTGTCCTTTCAAGGAACTGGCAGACAAACCTTTATCCAGACCATCCTGAAGAAACTGTAAAATTCTAGGAATTCTAAAAGAATGCCAGGAAAATTGATGAGAAGAACACCAAGAAATGTAAGTCTTCCAGACTCGATAATATATCTTCCTAGACACAGATTTACGAGACTGTAACATAGTATTAATTACGGAGTCAGAGAAACCTCTATGACTAAGAATCAAGCGTTCAATCTCCATACCTTCAAATTTAATGATTTGAGATCCTGATGGAAAAATGGGCCTTGAGATAGAAGGTCTGGTCTTAACGGAAGAGTCCAAGGTTGGCAACTGGCCATCCGAACAAGATCCGCATACCAAAACCTGTGAGGCCATGCTGGAGCCACCAGCAGTACAAACGAACGCTCCTTTAGAATCCTGGAAATCACTCTTGGAAGAAGAACTAGAGGTGGAAAGATATAGGCAGGATGATACTTCCAAGGAAGCGATAATGCATCCACTGCCTCCGCCTGAGGATCCCTGGATCTGGACAGATACCTGGGAAGTTTTTTGTTTAGATGAGAAGCCATCAGATCTATTTCTGGAAGACCCCAGATTTGAACAATCTGAAGAAATACCTCTGGGTGAAGAGACCATTCGCCCGGATGCAACGTCTGGCGACTGAGATAATCCGCTTCCCAATTGTCTATACCTGGGATGTGAACCGCAAAAATTAGACAGGAGCTGGATTCCGCCCATACAAGTATTCGAGATACTTCTTTCATAGCCAGAGGACTGTGAGTCCCCCCTTGATGATTGATATATGCCACGGTTGTGACATTGTCCGTCTGAAAACAAATGAACGATTCTCTCTTCAGAAGAGGCCACGACTGAAGAGCTCTGAAAATCGCACGGAGTTCCAAAATGTTGATTGGTAATCTCACCTCCTGAGATTCCCAAACCCCCTGCGCTGTCAGAGACCCCCATACCGCTCCCCAACCTGTCAGACTCGCATCTGTTGAGATCACAGTCCAGGTTGGAAGAACAAAAGAAGCCCCTTGAATTAAACGATGGTGATCTGTCGACCACGTCAGAGAGTGTCGTACAATCGGATTTAAAGATATTAACTGTGATATCTTTGTATAATCCCTGCACCACTGGTTCAGCATACAGAGCTGAAGAGGTTGCATGTGAAAACGAGCCAAGGGGATCGCGTCCGATGCAGCAGTCATAAGACCTAGAATTTCCATGCATAAGGCTACCGAAGGGAATGATTGAAAACGAAGGTTTCGACAGGCTGAAATCAATTTCAGACGTCTCTTGTCCGTCAGAGACAAAGTCATGGACACTGAATCTATTTGGAAACCTAAAAAGGTTACCCTTGTCTGAGGAATCAATGAACTCTTTGGTAAATTGATCCTCCAACCATGTTCTTGAAGAAACGACACAAGTCGATTCGTATGAGATTCTGCTAAATGTGAAGACTGAGCAAGTACCAAGATATCGTCCAAATAAGGAAATACCACAATACCCTGTTCTCTGATTACAGATAGAAGGGCACCGAGAACTTTTGAAAAAATCCTTGGAGCCGTTGCTAGGCCGAACGGCAGAGCCATAAATTGGTAATGCTTGTCTAGAAAAGAGAATCTCAGAAATGGAAAGTGATCTGGATGAATCGGAATATGCAGATATGCATCCTGCAAATCTATTGTGGACATATAATGCCCTTGCTGAACAAAAGGCAGAATAGTCCTTATAGTTACCATTTTGAATGTTGGTATCCTTACATAACGATTCAATATTTTTAAATCCAGAACTGGTCTGAAGGAATTCTCCTTCTTTGGTACAATGAATAGATTTGAGTAAAACCCCAGCCCCTGTTCCAGAACTGGAACTGGCACAATTACTCCAGCCAACTCTAGATCTGAAACACATTTCAGAAATGCCTGAGCCTTCACTGGATTTATTGGAATGCCAGAAAGAAAAAAATCTTCTTGCAGGTGGCCTTACCTTGAAATCTATTCTGTACCCTTGTGAAACAATGTTCTGAATCCAAAGACTGTGAATCGATTTGATCCAAATTTCTTTGAAAAATCGTAATCTGCCCCCTACCAGCTGCGCTGGAATGAGGGCCGCGCCTTCATGTGAACTTGGGAGCTGGCTTTGGCTTTCTAAAAGGCTTGGATTTATTCCAGACTGGAGACGGTTTCCAAACAGAAACCGTTCCTTTAGGGGAAGGATCAGGCTTCTGTTCCTTATTCTGACGAAAGGAACGAAAACGATTAGCAGCCCTATATTTACCTTTAGATTTTTTATCCTGAGGTAAAAAAGTTCCTTTCCCCCCATTAACAGTTGAAATAATAGAATCCAACTGAGAACCAAACAATTTATTACCTAGGAAAGAAAGGGAAAGCAAAGTTGACTTAGAAGACATATCAGCATTCCAAGTTTTAAGCCATAAAGCTCTTCTAGATAGAATAGCTAAAGACATATACCTGACATCAACTTTGATGATATCAAAGATGGCATCACAAATAAAGTTATTAGCATGTTGAAGAAGTTTAACAATGCTATGAGAATTATGATCTGACTTGTTGCGCCAAAGCCTCCAACCAAAAAGTTGAAGCTGCAGCAACATCAGCCAAAGAAATAGCAGGCCTAAGAAGATTACCTGAACATAAATAAGCTTTCCTTAGAAAGGAATCAATCTTCCTATCTAAAGGATCCTTAAAGGAAGTACTATCTGCCGTAGGAATAGTAGTACGCTTAGCAAGAGTAGAGATAACCCCATCAACTTTAGGGATTTTGTCCCAAAACTCTAATCTGTCAGATGGCACAGGATACAATTTCTTAAATCTTTTAGAAGGAGTAAAAGAATTACCCAGATTATTCCATTCCCTAGAAATTACTTCAGAAATAGCATCAGGGACAGGAAAAACTTCCGGAATAACTACAGGAGGTTTAAAAACCGAATTTAAACGCTTATTAGATTTAGTATCAAGAGGACTAGAATCCTCAATTTCTAAAGCGATTAAAACTTCTTTAAGTAAAGAACGAATAAATTCCATTTTAAATAAATATGAAGATTTATCAGTGTCAATATCTGAGACAGAATCCTCTGAACCAGAAAAATCCTCATCAGAAACAGACAAATCAGAATGATGATGTTCATTTAAAAATTAATCTGAGAAATGAGAAGTTTTAAAAGACCTTTTACGCTTACTGGAAGGAGGAATAACAGACATAGCCTTCCTAATAGATTTAGAAACAAAATCTCTTATATTAACAGGAACATCCTGAGTATTAGATGTTGATGGAACAGCAACAGGTAATGGAATATTACTAATGGAAATTGAATCTGCATTAGCAAGTTTATCATGACATTCATCACAAACTACAGCCGGAGGAACAGATACCACAAGTTTACAACAAATGCACTTAACTTTGGTAGAACCAGCATCAGGCAGCGTTTTTCCAGAAGTAGCTTCTGATCCAGGGTCAATCTGAGACATCTTGCAATATGTAAGAGAAAAAACAACATATAAAGCAAAATCTATCAAATTCCTTAAATGACAGTTTCAGGAATGGGAAAAAATGCCAATGAACAAGCCTCTAGTAACCAGAAGCAAAAGAAAAATGAGACTTAAATAATGGGAAAAAAAGGTGGAGACAAAAATGACTCCCACATTTTTTAGCGCCAAAAAAGACGCCCACATTATTGGCGCCTAAATGCTTTTGGCGCCGAGAATGACGCCACATCCAGTGACGCCGACATTTTTGGCGCAAAACGTCAAAAAAATTACGCAATCACGAACAACTTCCGGCGACAAGTATGACGCCGGAAATGACAAAGAAATTTTTTGCGCCAAAAAGTCTGCGCCAAGAATGACGCAATAAAATGAAGCATTTTCAGCCCCCGCGAGCCTAACAGCCCACAGAGAAAAAAGTCAATTTAAAGGTAAGAAAAAATTTGATAATTCATATGCATTATCCCAAATAATGAAACTGTCTGTCTGAAATAAGGAATATTGATCATCCTGAATCAAGGCAAATAAATGTTTAAACACATATATTTAGAACTTTTACATAAAAGTGCCCAACCATAGCTTAGTGTCACAAAAAATAAGATTTACTTACCCCAGGACACTCATCTACATGTAGTAGAAAGCCAAACCAGTACTGAAACGAGAATCAGTAGAGGTAATGGTATATAAGAGTATATCGTCGATCTGAAAAGGGAGGTAAGAGATGAATCTCTACGACCGATAACAGAGAACCTATGAAAAAGATCCCGTAGAAGGAGACCATTGAATTCAAATAGGCAATACTCTCCTTACATCCCTCTGACATTCACTGCACACTGAGAGGAAAACCGGGCTCCAGCCTGCTGTGAAGCGCATATCAACGTAGAATCTAGCACAAACTTACTTCACCACCTCCATGGGAGGCAAAGTTTGTAAAACTGATTTGTGGGTGTGGTGAGGGGTGTATTTATAGGCATTTTGAGGTTTGGGAAACTTTGCCCCTCCTGGTAGGAATGTATATCCCATACGTCACTAGCTCATGGACTCTTGCTAATTACATGAAAGAAAAGGCAGTAAATCAAACGAAATTTTTACAGTATATGTAATAAGTTAACAGAGCATTGCACCCACTTGCAAATGGATGATTAACCCCTTAATTCAAAAAACGGATCAAAAAAACGATATAGACGTTTTTTAACGGACACAACAAACTGCCACAGCCTGCTGTGTCCCTACCTTCCCCAATAAACGACTTTGGAAAGCCTTTGAGCCCTTTAGAGATGTCCTATAGCATACAGGGGACTCCTGAGGGAAGCTGGATGTCACAGTTTGTAATTTTAACTGCAACAACTGTAACTTTTATACTACAACAGTGGAAAGCCTCAGGAAACTGTTTCTAGGCAAAATTTAAGCCAGCCATGTGGAAAAAACTAGGCCCCAATAAAGTTTTATCACCAAAGCATATATAAAAACGATTAAACATGCCAGCAAACATTTTATATTGCAATTTTATAAGGGTATTATCCCTGAGAGTAAGCATGATACCAGTCGCTATTAAATCACTGTATTCAGGCTTAACTTACATTAATCCGGTATCAGCAGCATTTTCTAGCATTTTCCATTTCTAGAAAAAATTGTAACTGCACATACCTCATAGCAGAGTAACCTGCACGCCATTCTCCCGCTGAAGTTACCTCTCTCCTCAGACATATGTGAGAACAGCAATGGATCTTAGTTACAACCTGCAAAGATCATAGAAAACTCAGGCAGATTATTCTTCTATTTACTGCCTGGGATAAAATAGTACAACTCCGGTACCATTTAAAATAACAAACTTTTGATTGAAGATAAAAAACTAACTATATTTCAACACTCTCTCTTACTACCTCCATGCGTGTTGAGAGTTGCAAGAGAATGACTGGATATGGCAGTTATTGGAGGAGCTATATAACAGCTCTACTGTGGGTGTCCTCTTGCAACTTCCTGTTGGGAATGAGAATATCCCACAAGTAATGGATGATCCGTGGACTGGATACACCTTACAAGAGAGGTGACATTTTAACCTCTTGGCCAATAGCCGTGCGATAAATCTGGCTTGGCGCCCATGGGATATTTTAGCCTTGGGCTGCTGTAGCAGCTAAAAATGGCGATCGATTGAAACAAATAAAAGGAGCTTTCTACAAGAAGTATCTTATACTTCATGAATTAAAGTCCCCTTTATTTGTTTCAATATTCAATCCTAGCGTTTGTAAAATGCTAGGATTTACTTTCACTTTAAATATGCTCATTTACAACTAAATTAAAAAAGGTTTCTTGTCCCTGCTTTATAATGGCTGTGACAATATTAGGTTTCATCAAACTATTGTAATTATTTACAAATATTTCATCAAACTATTCTAATTATTTACAAATATTTCATCAAACTATTCTAATTATTTACAAATATTCTAATAAAAGTTAAAAAGTGTGCACATATAGCCAGTCGCAGGGACACCAATAAGAACATCTGCCCTTAAATCTCACCTCCCCAGTGAGAAGGTACAGGATCTCCAAGGTGTGATGTAGAATCCTCTCTGTTGCGTTCTGATCCTCGGTCATCTGGCTGGTTACGAGTGCGTCAGTCAAGCGCTGTGAGACAGAAGTGTAAACCAGAAGGTCTGTGAACACATTAAATGTTTATATATGCACAGTATATATCAGTAATTAAGTGCTGCATTACATAAGGTCTGTGCACACAATAAATGTTTATATATGCACAGTATATATCAGTAATTAATTACTGCATTACATAAGGTCTGCGCACACAATAAATGTTTATATATGCACAGTATATATCAGTAATTAAGTGCTGCATTACATAAGATTTGCGCACAAAATAAATGTTTATATATGCACAGTATATATCAGTAATTAAGTGCTGCATTACATAAGGTCTGCGCACACAATAAATGTTTATATATGCACAGTATATATCAGTAATTAAGTGCTGCATTACATAAGATCTGCACACACAATAAATGTTTATATATGCACAGTATATATCAGTAATTAAGTGCAGCATTACATAAGGTCTGCACACACAATAAATGTTTATATATGCACAGTATATATCAGTAATTAAGTGCTGCATTACATAAGGTCTGCGCACACAATAAATGTTTATATATGCACAGTATATATCATTAATTAAGTGCTGCATTGCATAAGTTCTGTGCACACAATAAATGTTTATATATGCACAGTATATATCAGTAATTAAATGTCACATTACAAAAGGTCTGCACACACAATAAATGTTTATATATGCACAGTATATATCAGTAATTAAGTGCTGCATTACATAAGGTCTGCGCACAGAATAAATGTTTATATATGCACAGTATATATCAGTAATTAAGTGCTGCATTACATAAGGTCTGCGCACAGAATACATGTTTATATATGCACAGTATATATCAGTAATTAAGTGCTGCATTGCATAAGGTCTGTGCACACAATAACTGTTTATATATGCACAGTATATATCAGTAATTAAATTTCACATTACAAAAGGTCTGCACACACAATAAATGTTTATATATGCACAGTATATATCAGTAATTAAGTGCAGCATTACAAAAGGTCTGCACACACAATAAATGTTTATATATGCACAGTACATATCAGTAATTAAATCCTGCATTACAATAGGTCTACACACAATAAATATTTACATATGCACAGTATATATCAGCAATTAAGTGCTACATTACATAAGGTCTGCACACACAATAAATGTTTATATATGCACAGTATATATCAGTAATTAATTGCTGCATTACATAAGGTCTGCACACACAATAATGTTTATATATGCACAGTATATATCAGTAATTAAGTGCTACATTACATTAGGTCTGCGCACACAATAATGTTTATATATGCACAGTATATATCAGTATTTAAGTGCAGCATTACATAAGGTCTGCACACACAATAAATGTTTATATATGCACAGTATATATCAGTAATTAAGTGCTGCGGCGGCCATACTAGGTCGCAATGTCAGAAGCTCCCAGGAAAAATAGGATAAACCACTGATTATCTCCTAATAACCATAACATTTCTACAAGAAAATACAAGATAATATATTTATCCTATGCTATTCAGAAATATGCCAAATTCAACGTATTTTATCTACCTGGGACCTGATCCAGAATGCTGAGGCCTTTAGCAGCGGCTGCAACATAAGACCTCAGAACCCCCCCCTGTTTATCAGTGTTAAGCAGCTCCTGCTCTGCTATTGATTATACTACTGATATCATTAATGGACACATCTCTACCCAACGCTACAGCCACCTTTTACAATTGCCACTTCAGTATGGATCGTCAAATATTATATCAAAGTGTCAAGGTCTTACTGGTGGATCTCCATCGGAAGATGGATGTGTACTTTGAATACCTCATCCAGTTCCTGAACCCAGAAGGTCCAGCCGACGCAGCAGGCTCGAGGGTACTTGTGGCAGAAGAGATCACACAGAGAGCTGTCTCTGATCACACAGCTCGAGCCTCTAGTGCTAACCCGATAGGCCTCGCAGCTAACTTACACGGCAGCACAGAGATCTCACTAAGCCCTAAGTGTTTAACGGCTTTGTTCCGGTTCCTCATGAGAAGAGAGGGTCGTCAGTACAGCTTCCCATACAACAGGCAGGTGAGTCTCTAATCATATCCGGATCTCGGTCTGTGAGAGTCATTACCGTTCTAAGTGAAGAGCCTTCATGGAACAATCCTGTACAGCTATTTGGTTGGTTGCTTTTGGGGAGACTTTGGGCAGAGCAGAATGCCCTTAAAATCACGATCTGAAAGAATCCTAGAGCCACTTATTCTGAAATAGACTACACAAGTTTATACTAACCCGCTGAAGACTGGAGTCGGATAACAAACTTTTCATATTGAGATAATAGTTTGGGGCTGCTTTATCCTCAATAACTCTGAACTTTTGCTTGATTGCTCCCCAGAAACAAGCAGTACGATCATCTCACTGTGTTGATGGTTACAGACAGATCCTTCTTATTCTACTGTGTTTGTGACATATTTGCTTTGTTTTGCCTGCCCCTTTCTTTTTTGGTATTGCAGATCTGGCCTTAATAGATGTTGTTTATTATACAGCTCTAAAAACCCTCATATAAGTGGTCTATACCTTCTGGGTGATTTAACATGTCAGGGTACCTGTGAGTAGCATTAAATAAATTACATATGTATCAAATAAATTTTGATATTTTATGGCAGCTAATATCTCCCTTGACATGAGTTGAGTGGGCTATAGCCACAACAGACCAACCCCCCTTTTTCCTTGGTCAAACAAGAGAGAACAAAGGAATTGTTTTCAAAGGTTTCCTGCCTAATATGTGAAATGAGATTTCCTATCAGATCACCACTGACCCCCATAGCTGCTCAATACATCTAAGAGAGAGCAAAAGGGAACATTTGTTTCAAATAGTAAAGTTGACGAACCCCTGCAATGAGGTAGTCAGTCTACAATATTTAACTCTTTTGAAGCCCAAGTATATGCAAGAGTTAATTACCCTATGCTGAGTAGAATACACAACTTCTCCCAGACAAACTGGAAATGTAAATTTTCTTTTTTTAAAAAAGAAGAAATAAGGACTTCATATGAAATGAAATTGTGTAATTTTCAAATAAATGGATATGAGATTGTCTGTTTGTATAATATCAAATATGAAGTGAACTGAATAATAGCTGCATTGGTAGATTTATAAATGTTGACTTATTTCAAAATAACAACATCTGTTTCCTTATTTTTCAGACGTGTAATAAACCAACAAGATGTCCTATGAATATTGGTCATAAACATAAGTCCATGCACTCAAAAATGATTAGAAACATGAAATATACTGTATTCATATTAAGATACAATATAATGCCAGGATGTTGAATGCTATGATTCTGTGAAGAGCAAATCATTAACAGTATAATTGCTTACTAATATGATACTATAAGTATACTCAAGTTTAGTCTCTATAAATATGAGTGTAAGAAATATATATAGAGGACAGCGCCAAAGCAATCAAGAATACAAGCTTGCTTCAAAAAGGAACGATAGCCTAACAAAATCGTTCTAGTTAGTATGGAGTAGATGTGTAGGAGAAGTAGCACCACCAAAAGAGGCTTAAGTATACTTCAACAAGAAATACAACACTAAATCTGTGTGTTGTGTAAACCACTGAAGTAATGTAGGATTAAAGCAGTGTCCTAGTGAAAAAAAGCATATATAGTAATAATGCTAATAAAGGATGGCTAAATGTAAGGTAAATGGAGCGATTAAGCAAAAGATAACACATGGTGTGATAATGTAGCCAACATTACTTAAAATATATTACTGAAATTATGTTGCTAAACCTTATAGCAGGTGAATATAGCAATGCGTGTGTGGTAACTAAGTTACAGTTCTAGCCGCAGCTGAGAATACAATGACAATGCAGTAAAGAATTAAAAAATAATTAAAAAATGATATATATATTTAATATAAGATAAAATATGATATTAAAAGATGATGCTACTGGTATAGGACATCAGAAAAGTAAAACAATGACAATGAAAATTAATAAATTGTTGAGGTTGTATGTTAGAACTTAACACAAAAAAGATTGGCCAAAATCTGTGCACAAAGGATAAGAGGGTATCCAAAGAGAAAAAAAAGGGGGGATAAAAATATCTGAATATGAAAAAAAGATGTGAATATGAAAAAGTTGTGAATATGAAAAAGGGGGGGGGGTGAAAAAATGGGGGGAGTGTCCCAAAGTTAATGAGTGATATAAATAAGTGATACAAATGAAATGTCCCAAAAAAGTTATTTATTCCAATTTAATGCCCCAAATGAGGGAAGTGAAGTCAGATCCTGAATGTAAAGTGATTTGGCGGGGCAGTAAGTGAAGGTGAGTGTAATCCGTTCCAGGGCCGGAGAAAGAATCCAAGGGGTAGCGAATAGTTATAAGTGTGAGGAATCCAAAGAGCAACAAATAATTCTAAGTGTGAATCCAATATGAAGAGATACCTGCAAAAAAGAGAGAACAGAGGGCTGCACAAAACAGACTTAATAATGAAAATACTATTGAAAATATGCTCACCGTTTTGCAGAGAAAACACTCGGGTTGGTATGTCGTTTACAAGAGCAGTCTACGCGTTTCAGCCTGCACCGAGGCATTTATCAAGACATAGTCTTGGCATATAAATTGGCTGTTAAAGTATCTTGTTATATTTTTTAACTAAGCACTGTTAAGTTAGTGGTCCCTATTCTGGTATTTTATTGTGGTATTTTAATGCGATTCATTGTGAGTAAGGTTCATTTTAAAGATATATTTTATGATCTGCTGCATAGAATATTGTAAAGGAATAAGCGTGCATAATTGATTAATTGACCCCTATTTATAAAAGGTCTTGCGGACCTGATCTGACAGTCCGGATCAGGTCCGCAAGACCTCGCTAAATGCGGAGAGCAATACGCTCTCCGCATTTAACATTGCACCAGCAGCTCACTCTTGTGAGCTGCTGGTGCAACGCCGCCCCCTGCTGTTTCGCGGCCAATCGGCCGCCAGCAGGGAGGTGTCAATCAACCCGATCGTACTCAATCAGGTTGATTTCCGGCGATGTCTGTCCGCCTGCTCAGAGCAGGCGGACAGGTTATGGAGCAGCGGTCTTTAGACAGCTGCTTCATAACTGGTGTTTCTGGCGAGTCTGAAGACTCGCCAGAAACACGGCCCTTCAAGCTCCGTTCGGAGCTTGATAAATATGGGCCATAGTCTAGTTTCTACATAAATATAATTCAATGTGTCTATAAAGCTAACTAATCTATGAACTAAGGAATAAATATTAATTCTAAATAAATATTTCTTTCATGTAATTAGCAAGGGTCCATGAGCTAGTGACGTATGGGATATACATTCCTACCAGGAGGGGCAAAGTTTCCCAAACCTTAAAATGCCTATAAATACACCCCTCCCCACACCCACAATTCAGTTTTACAAACTTTGCCTCCCATGGAGGTGGTGAAGTAAGTTTGTGCTAGATTCTACGTTGATATGCGTGTCGCAGCAGGCTGAAGCCCGGTTTTCCTCTCAGAGTGCAGTTAATGTCAGAGGGATGTGAAGAGAGTATTGCCTATTTGAATTCAATGGTCTTCCTCTAGGGGATCTATTTCATAGGTTCTCTGTTATCGTTCGTAGAGATTTCTTCTCCTACCTCCCTTTTCAGATCGACTATATACTCTTATATACCATTACCTCTACTGATTCTTGTTTCAGTACTGGTTTGGCTATCTACTATATGTAGATGAGTGTCTTAGGGTAAGCAAGTCTTATTTCTATTTATGACACTCAAAGCTATGGTGGGCACTTTATATGTAAAGTTCTAAATATATGTGTTTAAACTTATATTTGCCATGATTAAGGATATTCAGTATTCCTTCATTCAGACTGTCAGTTTCATTTTTTTGGGAAAATGCATATGAATTAAATATTTTTCTTACCTAAATTTTCAATTTACTTTTTTCCTTTAAATTGCGGGCTGTTAGACTCGCGGGTGCAAAAAATGCTAGAATTTATTGCGTCATTTTTGGCGCGAGATTGACGTTTGTCTGACGTCAATGATGTCATTTCCGGCGTCGTAGTTGACGCCGGAAGTTTTCACATAGTTGCGTCATTCTTGGCTCTCCTGTTTGTTGCAGACGTTTTTGGCGCCAAAAAATATGTGGGCGTCATTCTTGGCGCCAGATTTTTAACATTATTTAAGTCTCATTTTTTAGTTGCTTCTGGTTTCTAGAGGCCTGTTCTGTTTGCATTTTTTTCCCTTTCCTGATACTGTCATTTAAGGAATTTGATAATTTTGCTTTATATGTTGTTGTTTTTTTCTATTACATATTGCAAGATATTTCAAAAACTGTTCCTGTATCAGAAAATGCTGAGGGATTCCTGATGACTGATTTCAGTTCTACCAAAGCTAAGTTAATTTATTTTAATGTTATGAATGTTTATCTTTAGCTATGGTTTGTAATAAGTTATCATGATAAACTTTTACATGCAGAGTCCATTAGTATTTATGCATTATATATTGCTATTCTTTTTACATCTAATGTACAATATATACTTAGGAATTATAAGAATATTTTTCTTATTCTATTCTAAAGGCTTTGTCTGACATCCCGCCTTCTAATAAAATTTTTAGGTCTTTTTTAAAACTTCTCATTTAGTTGATGAAGTTTCAAATGACCAACAACATACTGAATTATACTTCTCTGATGGTGTTTTTTCTCATTCAGAATTTTCTTCATCAGATATTGACACTAACAAATCTACTTTTTTATTTTTAAATAGAGTACATTCGTTCTTTGTTGAAAAGGTGTTGATTATTTTGGATACTGAAGTAACTAGTTCTTTTGATTAAGACTAGCTAACATTTAAATTCTGCTTATTAACCTTCTGTGGTTTCTTCAGAGTTTTTTTTCCAGTTCCTGATACTAGGGAATGGAATAGGCCGGAATTTCTTTTATTCCTTCTTTAAGGTTTTTAAATTGTATTCTTTGCCGACAGTTAGTTTTCAGTTTTGAGGAAAGATTCCCCAAGTTAAAGGGGCTATCTCTACTTTTGCTAAACATACTATTATTCCTATAGCAAATAGTATTTATTTTTTTCCTTCAGATGGGAAACTTGTATCTTATTTAAGGAAAATTATTTATTTTCAGGTACTTTTCTTAGACCTGTAATTTATTTGGCTGATGTTGCAACTGCTTCAACTTTCTGGTTGGATACTTTAGTGCAACAAATATCGGATTATGATTTGTTTAGCATTCTTGAGTTGTTCAACATGCTAATAGTTTCATTTGTGTCATCATTGTTTTGATATTTTCACAAAT
The DNA here is from genome assembly GCF_027579735.1 of Bombina bombina. Classification (NCBI taxonomy): domain Eukaryota; kingdom Metazoa; phylum Chordata; class Amphibia; order Anura; family Bombinatoridae; genus Bombina; species Bombina bombina. Next base: position 468,575,494 of record NC_069505.1, on the reverse strand, counting down.
GAGGTTTAATCTATGTCTTTAGCTTTTTTAGCTAGAAGAACTTTGTGATTTCAATCTTTGAATGCTAATTTGATTTCTAAATTCCATATTTTTTCCAAGGTAATCAATTATTTGGTTCACAATTGGATTCAATTCTTCAACTGTTACTCTGGGCTTCAAGATTGAGTTCTAAGACTAAATTTTAAGCTTATATTAGTTTTTGTTCTTACTAAGGAAAGCAATACTAAATTCTTCCCCAAGTAACATGTTTATAATTGGAAGTTTTCTTCATTCAATTTAAGCCATTTAGAAGATCAAAGTCAGCTCCCCAAATTTGCATGTAGGTGCGGTTCTTATTCCAGCTTAGCTGGTAAGGGGCAGGTTAAGACTTTTTTAAGATTTTGGTTCAATTCGGTCCAAACTTCTTAGATTTGGGTACAGAATAGGATTCAGAGTAAGACCGTCTGTGAGAAGTCTTTTTTTCTCTAACATATTCCGGCTATTCCAGTAAGGCTCACACTTTCCTAAAGTATGTTTTAGACCTGTATGTATTGGGTACTTGTGAAGCGCGGCTGGTCACCCGTTGGGGCTCAAGGCGCTGCTCAGACCTGGAGTTTTCTGGGGTATTTATACCAGTTCCATTTTAGGAACAGGGTTTGGGGGTTTTATTCAAAACTATTCATTGTCCCAAAGATAGAAAATCTTTTTGAATTATCATATAAGTGTACCATCTTTTAGAATGGTGTTTATATGGTCTATTCTGCCTTTTTGGTCAGTGATGGCATTATTTGTTTACAATAGATACAATAGATGCATATCTTCATTTTCTGTTTTCATTCAGATTATTTTCATTTTCTGAGATTCTCTTTTTTTGACAAGCATTACCAATTTGTTGCTTTTCCTTCTGGTCCAGCGACAGCTCTAAGAATCTTTTCAAGGTTCTCAGTGTTTCCTTATTTGGACGGTCTCGTGGTACAGGCTCAGTCTTTTCGTTCTGCGGAATCTCATACGATTCAACTTTTGTTGTTTCTTCAAGACATGGTTAGAGGATCTTTTTATCAAAAGCTCCTTGATTTTCACACAAGGGTCACCTTTTTTAGGTTTCCAGATAGAGACAAAGACATTGACACAATCTAACAGACAAGTGACAATTTTATTGGGTTCCGTTTGTCGGAACATTCAGTCTCTATAATTTCCTTCAGTTGCTATATATGCATGGAAGTTTTAGGTCTCATGGCTGAAGCATTTGATTTGATTCCCTTTGCTCATTTTCATAGGAAACCTTTCCATTTTTTTATGCTGAATTAATGGTGCAGGGATTCTAGGATATCACTTTTTATATCTTTGAATCCCAATGTTTAACTATCTTTGATTTGGTGGTTAGATCACCTTCATTTAGTTCTACGGGTCTCTCTTCGGTTCATTCAACCTGGACCATGATCACTACAGATGCAAGTCTTTTAGGTTGGGAGGCTGTCTGGGGATCTCTGTCAGCACAAGGGGTTTGGAAATCTCAGGAGGCGAGATTACCATTTGATATTTTGGAACTCCGTGCATTTCTCAGAGTTCTTCATTTTTGGCTTCTTTTTGAAGAAAGAGACGTTTATTGTTTTTCAGACAGACAATGTCACAACTGTGGCGTATGTCAATCATCAGGGTGGGACTCTCAGTCCTTAGGCTGTGAAAGAAGTATCTCTGATATTTGCCTGGGCTAAATCCAGCTCCTGTCTAATTTCTGTGGTCCATTTCCCAGGTATAGACAATTGGGAAGCGGATTATCTCTGTCAATCAAGCTTTACATCCGGGAGAATGGTCTCTTTACCCAGATGTGTTTTTTCAAATTGTTCAGATGTGAGGGCTTCCAGAAATAGATCTGATGGCATCTCATCTAATCAAGGAACTTCCCAGGGGCCTATTCAGGTCCGGGGATCCTCAGGCGGAAGCAGTGTATGCATTGACACTTCCTTGGAGTTATCAATCTGCCTATATTTTTTCGCCTCTGGTTCTTCTTTTTAGAGTGATTTTCAAAATCATCAGGGAGCAATCTTTTGTGTTGCTGGCCGCACAGGTTTTGGTATATGGTTCTTGTTCGGATGTCCAGTTGCCAATCTTGGTCACTTACATTTAAGGCCAGACCATATATTTTAACATTCGTTTTTTTTTTTTCCATCAGGAACTCAATTATTAATTTGATGGTATGGAAATTTAACGCTTAGTACTTAGTCATAGAGGTTTCTCTGACTCAGTGATCAATACTATGTTGCAGGCTCGTAAATCTGTGTCTAGTAAGATTTATTATCGAGTTTGGAAGATTTACATCTCATGATGCTCTTCTCATAAATTCTCTTGGCATTCTTTTAGAATTCCTAGGATTTTATAGTTTCTTCAGGATGGTTTGGATAAGGGGTTTTGTCTGCAAGTTCCTTAAAAGGACAAATCTCTGCTTTTTCTGTGCTGTTTTCACAGAAAAATTTGCTAATCTTTCTGTTACTCATTGTTTTGTTCAGGCTTTGGTTCGTATCAATCCTGTCATTAAGCCAATTTCTCCTCCTTGGAGTCTTAATTTGGTTCTGAGGGCTTTACAGGCTCTTCCGTTTGAGCATATGCTTTCTTTGGACATTTAAATTACTTTCATGGAAAGTATTGTTCCTTTTAGACATATACAAATAGAACTAGCGCCTAGAATTGTTTACTTGCTACACTATAAAGAACCCCCTAATTAGGTCCTAAAAGAATAGATAAATGGGAAAATTTATAGGAGCGCCTAAGAGGCTAAGGTAAACTCCAGGTTCCTTCTACAATGTCACCTAAATTCTAAGGTGTATGAATAGCTGAGCAATAATCAAATACATACAATACCATTAAAAAAAGTATAAAGACTTCTCTTTATTACCAAACATCAAAATCTTGCAAAGATACACTTTAAAATCAACAAACTTGAAATCAATCTAAATCAGAGGTTTACTGGAATCTAGCAATATTCCACAATATTCCAGATCTATATCTAAATCTCACTAAAATAAACCAGATATTACCAATAATGGAGATTAATCCAAAATTATAAAATTAAAACATTCTGTAACCGAAATGTTGTAGGGTGTGTCCAAAATAAAAAACAAGGAGATTGGTGTAAGCTCCAATGGTGATATGTGTGCTTATGTAAATATTAAACTGACCAAGTTATTGGTCTCATTGAAAATACACATATGTGATTTAAAAAATATATATATATGTTAGAAACCACAGTGGATATAAAACACAAAATGGTGAAAAAAAATCACAATCGCAAACCATATGAAAAAAAACACACAAAAAAATATATCAGAAAATGCTCAAAAATATATGCTGACAGTGTTCAGTGTCAATATAGTAGATCCAAAAACATATATATGTGCACAATAAAAATGTGTGATATAATTAAGGAAAAAATTATACAAGGTGGAATAACATATTACCATAAAAATGCATTTTCACCATGATCAAATACCGGTATGATCTGTGAAAAAAGTAAACCAATTGGTTGTGGAAAAAATTATATCAAAAAAATTCTATCGACAGATCTGTGGAACAGCCATGGGGACCAGATTCGCGCCCAGCTATGCAAATCTTTATATGGGAAAATGGGAAACCATTTTTTGGGAATCCTGCCCAGCGAGCACGGATCTGGTCCTCTACAAAAGGTACATAGATGACCTCCTAATTATATGGAGAGGGAGTGAAGATGACCTAAAACATACATTAGAGGTCATGAATCTGAACGAATCAAACCTAAGATTTACGAACAACATAGGCAGAAACTCCATAACCTTCCTTGACAAACATCCAGGTTATTAATGGGAAAATAGAAACATCTACCCATTTTAAAGAGGTGGACTCTAACAATTATATCCATCAGACCAGCTGCCACCATAAAAAAATGGATCAATAACATCCCGAAGGGACAGCTAATGAGAATAAGAAAAAACTGCTCGAGCGAGGAAATGTGGATGGAACAGTCTATGGTACTGAAGAACAGGTTTTTGGAAAGGGGCTATGATGAATGCCTCATTAACAACACCATTAAAGAAATTAGTAATATAAAAAGGGACACCCTCCTAACCTATAAACCAAAACGAAATAACTTTATGGAAAGTAGAGGAGACATAACGGTACCTTATATCACCCAATACAGTGAGAATAAGAAGAAAATTGAGGATATAATAAGAAGACATTGGCATCTCTTGAAAGATGATGACATCCTGGGTGAACACCTCTCAGCACATCCAAGTTTCATTTACAGAAAAGCCGACAATTTGAAGTCTATCTTAGCACCCAGCGTCCCAAAAAATAAGATGAGTCCAAACACCTTGGGAATAATGGGGAAAAGGTTACAAGGTTTTTTCCCGTGTCATCTATGTAAGGCTTGTACCCATGTGTTGAAGAAAGACACCTGCAAGTCAAAAATCTCCCAAGAAGTATTTAAGATCAAACAAACCATAAGATGCACGGACCAATGTGTGATTTACTTAATTGAGTGTGGGTGTGGCCTACAGTATATAGGTCAGACCACCCGTAAACTAAAAGACAGGAACCGTGAACATTTTTTCTAAATAAAGTGGGAAAAAAAACTGATGTACCCCTATATAAACACTTCAAAGAAGTAAATGGGGGCAGCAACAAAAGTTTTAGATACATGGGGATTCACAAATTAACAAAAGATTGGAGAGGAGGTAACATTGAGTCGAGACTATTGAAAACCGAATCCAAATGGATATTTAACATGGACTGTATCTACCCCAGAGGGCTGAATGCCAATTTTGAAATGGTACATCTGTTTTATTTTTTTCCATATGGATTTAAAAGACAGTTCTAAGGTAGTGAATAGATCAGAGTCTTAACATAACAAACCCCTTTACACCTTTATCTAAGGGATAGAGTATTTACATTAGGGTCTCATTATTTACAGATTATTAATTTATTGATGTATCTTTACATATAGGACCAGGTATACTTCATCCTAATACCTAATTCGAACAACGAAATAACACAATTCTATATTGACTTAATGAGTCTTTCTATGTCTCTATATTTATATTTCTATATAAATATGTTAAGCATTGTCATGGGTTCATCCTCATGTCAGTTAATCTGTTAATTCTGTTAATCATGTTAAGTTTGTAAGTCCTGGAAGTATATGAGCCTAAAATCAAAATTTAGTTTTAATCCCCCTAAAAAACTGACAATATTTTTAAAACAGAATTTCTATTCCAGTTGCTTCTAAACTCGCAAGTGGAAATTCACGTTCCTATATAGATATATGTTCAATAAAGACATCATTATTAATGTAAATACACGCATTTTTAAATTGAAATTATGTCATTTTTATTATAGAACTTACCTAAGAGCATGATTTTATCCCAATACAATGTTTAATTATTGGTCAATTATTGTAAAAGGTTTTTATCAGAGGTTCGACATGACCCTTATAACCACAAATACTAATCCAATTAATGGAATTTAGATGACCTATAACTTAGTAATTCTTTATAGTATTTGAAAATTATCGCCTGGAATGATTGCCCACACTTGCCTATAATATGCCCACATCCAAAATTGCTTTAGCGATAACCGGAAGTAAAGAACCAGGAAGGGACCGTGACATCACTTCCAGTCGCGGCAACTTCTTGTTTGATGACGCGACCGCGACATCACTTCCGGTTGCGGCAACTTCCGGTTTGTTAACGCAAATACCGGCGATGTATGTCAAACTTTGACCTCACTTTTTTAGCGCCTTTTTTGTCAGTTTGGCGCCAATTTTCAAACAGGAACTCCCACAACAAACTGTATTTAAGGTTAGTAATATATGAGCCTCACTACTGTCTTGAAAAAGTCCCCACTACAGGGCCGAAACGCGTAGACGATTGGAAAGCTTTGTGAGGCTCATATACGACCAGGACCAAGGCTGTTTGGGTGAGTCTATTACCAATAGATTTATTTCCCTTAAGCCCATTGTTTAGTGCACTTTTGCATCTTTTTCACAGGTTTTGGAGATCATTGGATTAAAGACTTGGTTTAATCTACCACTATTTGGCCAACACCCGGATTTATTTTCAAACTGGACTTTGGACATTGTTTTATATTCATTTCTCATTTTTATTTGTTTTGTTTGGAATTTATCGTATTTGTTATAACAAGTTTTGTGTATCACTATTGAATATGTTGTAGTACACATACTACTGGCTTATACAGGGAGTGCAGAATTATTAGGCAAGTTGTATTTTTGAGGATTAATTTTATTATTGAACAACAACCATGTTCTCAATGAACCCAAAAAACTCATTAATATCAAAGCTGAATATTTTTGGAAGTAGTTTTTAGTTTGTTTTTAGTTTTAGCTATTTTAGGGGGATATCTGTGTGTGCAGGTGACTATTACTGTGCATAATTATTAGGCAACTTAACAAAAAACAAATATATACCCATTTCAATTATTTATTTTTACCAGTGAAACCAATATAACATCTCAACATTCACAAATATACATTTCTGACATTCAAAAACAAAACAAAAACAAATCAGTGACCAATATAGCCACCTTTCTTTGCAAGGACACTCAAAAGCCTGCCATCCATGGATTCTGTCAGTGTTTTGATCTGTTCACCATCAACATTGCGTGCAGCAGCAACCACAGCCTCCCAGACACTGTTCAGAGAGGTGTACTGTTTTCCCTCCTTGTAAATCTCACATTTGATGATGGACCACAGGTTCTCAATGGGGTTCAGATCAGGTGAACAAGGAGGCCATGTCATTAGATTTTCTTCTTTTATACTTTTTCTTGCCAGCCACGCAGTGGAGTACTTGGACGCGTGTGATGGAGCATTGTCCTGCATGAAAATCATGTTTTTCTTGAAGGATGCAGACTTCTTCCTGTACCACTGCTTGAAGAAGGTGTCTTCCAGAAACTGGCAGTAGGACTGGGAGTTGAGCTTGACTCCATCCTCAACCCGAAAAGGCCCCACAAGCTCATCTTTGATGATACCAGCCCAAACCAGTACTCCATCTCTGCCCTTTACCAATCCAGCCACGGGCCCATCCATCTGGCCCATCAAGACTCACTCTCATTTCATCAGTCCATAAAACCTTAGAAAAATCAGTCTTGAGATATTTCTTGGCCCAGTCTTGACGTTTCAGCTTGTGTGTCTTGTTCAGTGGTGGTCGTCTTTCAGCCTTTCTTACCTTGGCCATGTCTCTGTGTATTGCACACCTTGTGCTTTTGGGCACTCCAGTGATGTTGCAGCTCTGAAATATGGCCAAACTGGTGGCAAGTGGCATCTTGGCAGCTGCACGCTTGACTTTTCTCAGTTCATGGGCAGTTATTTTGTGCCTTGGTTTTTCCACACGCTTCTTGCGACCCTGTTGACTATTTTGAATGAAACGCTTGATTGTTCGATGATCACGCTTCAGAAGCTTTGCAATTTTAAGAGTGCTGCATCCCTCTGCAAGATATCTCACTATTTTTGACTTTTCTGAGCCTGTCAAGTCCTTCTTTTGACCCATTTTGCCAAAGGAAAGGAAGTTGCCTAATAATTATGCACACCTGATATAGGGTGTTGATGTCATTAGACCACACCCCTTCTCATTACAGAGATGCACATCACCTAATATGCTTAATTGGTAGTAGGCTTTCGAGCCTATACAGCTTGGAGTAAGACAACATGCATAAAGAGGATGATGTGGTCAAAATACTAATTTGCCTAATAATTCTGCACTCCCTGTATAGGAGTAAAATCCTATGGTTATTAAACCTAATCCATAGATATTATAGCCAAAGAAATTACATTAGCTTGGGTTATTTATCTAATCACTTTTTTGATATAATTTTTTCCACAACCAATTGGTTTACTTTTTTCACAGATCATACCGGTATTTGATCATGGTGATAATGCATTTTTATGGTAATATGTTATTCCACCTTGTATAATTTTTTCCTTAATTATATCACACATTTTTATTGTGCACATATATATGTTTTTGGATCTACTATATTGACACTGAACACTGTCAGCATATATTTTCGAGCATTTTCTGATATATTTTTTTGTGTGTTTTTTTTCATATGGTTTGCGATTGTGATTTTTTTCACCATTTTGTGTTTTATATCCACTGTGGTTTCTAACATATATATATATTTTTTAAATCACATATGTGTATTTTCAATGAGACCAATAACTTGGTCAGTTTAATATTTACATAAGCACACATATCACCATTGGAGCTTACACCAATCTCCTTGTTTTTTATTTTGGACACACCCTACAACATTTCAGTTACAGAATTTTATAATTTTATAATTTTGGATTAATCTCCATTATTGGTAATATCTGGTTTATTTTAGTGAGACTTAGATATAGATCTGGAATATTGTGGAATATTGCTAGATTCCAGTAAACCTCTGATTTAGATTGATTTTAAGTTTGTTGATTTTAAAGTGTATCTTTGCAAAATTTTGATGTTTGGTAATAAAGAGAAGTCTTTATACTTTTTTTAATGGTATTGTATGTATTTGATTATTGCTCAGCTATTCATACACCTTAGAATGTAGGTGACATTGTAGAAGGAACCTGGAGTTTACCTTAGCCTCTTAGGCGCTCCTATAAATTTTCCCATTTATTTGTTCCTTTTAGACATCTCTTCAGCTAGAACAGTTTTTGAATTATCTGCTCTTTCTTGTGAGTCTCCTTTTTCTGACTTTTCATCAGAATAAGGTGGTTTTGCTGTCTTCATTTCAATTTTTACCTAAAGTTGTGAATTCTAACAACATTAGTAGAGGAATTATTGTCCCTTCCTTGTGTCCTAATCCTAAGAATTCTTTGGAAAGATTCTTACATTCTTTGGATGTGGTAAGAGTTTTGAAATTTTATGTTGAAGCTACTCAGATTTCAGAAAGACTTCTAGTCTATTTGTTATCTTTTCTGGTTTTAGGAAAGGTCAGAAGGCTTCTGTCATTTCTTTGGCATTTTGGTTAAAGCTTTTTTGATTCATCATGCTTATTTGGAGTCGGGTTATTCCCCGCCTCAGAGGTTTACGGCTCATTCTACTAGGTCAGTTTCTACTTCCTGGGCTTTTAAGAATGAAGCTTCTGTTGATCAGATTTGCAAAGCAACGACTTGGCCTTCTTTGCATACTTTTACTAAATTCTACCATTTTGATGTTTTCTCTTCTTCAGAAGCAGTTTTTGGTAGAATAGTACTTCAGGCAGCTGTTTCAGTTTGATTCTTCTGCTTATAATTTCAGTTTTTTTCATTATAAAAATTGAAACTTTTGATTTGGGTTGTGGATTAACTTTTCAGTGGAATTGGCTGCCTTTATATTATCCCTCCCTCTCTAGTGACTCTTGCGTGGAAGTTCCACATCTTGGGTATCTGCTATCCCATACGTCACTAGCTCATGGACTCTTGCTAATTACATGAAAGAAAACATAATTTATGTAAGAACTTACCTGATAAATTCATTTCTTTCATATTAGCAAGAGTTCATGAGGCCCACCCTTTTTGTGGTGGTTATGATTTTTTTGTATAAAGCACAATTATTCCAATTCCTTTATTTTGATGCTTTCGCTCCTTTCTTATCACCCCACTTCTTGGCTATTCGTTAAACTGAATTGTGGGTGTGGTGAGGGGTGTATTTATAGGCATTTTAAGGTTTGGGAAACTTTGCCCCTCCTGGTAGGAATGTATATCCCATACGTCACTAGCTCATGGACTCTTGCTAATAAGAAAAAAATGAATTTATCAGGTAAGTTCTTACATAAATTATGTTATTGTTACGTATAAACATTTTAATGGTTGGCAACCGCTAACATATTAATAAATGATATTGTAAACCTAGTATATACCGACAAACACAATTAACATTTTGCAGTCTGCGGCCGAGACAGCATAATATAACCTTACCATTTATTAATGGCTCATATTGTTCAGTATCCTATTAGCACTTATTTACCATAGCTACCTACTAATATACTAACACATGCTTGAAACCCAGGATGCAATATGTCCGCTACAGCATCTTCACACTTCCAGGAACATTCAGTGAGTTTCCATTCCCGACTAAACTAACTCCACGTAGAGCCTTCAATAACATTACTAATGCGGACGCTTTTAAACCAGATATTGTCATAATTGGCATTCAATTTGATCCATGAGTTGAAATCAGCATCCCACAGTTTGGGTAACGGGTGTACTGGGGTTTATAGGCACATAAATACATCTATGATCGGACGTTGCTCTTCAAAATATGTTACCGTAATAAAGTTTTTCATTGCTATTCTAGCCACAACCAATGGTTAAATATAGTAGCTCATAGCCACATTTATAGCCATACACATACTAGCATGGGATCCAAATGTAGCCCTATACCCTTAGTTATTCTGCTCCTATCTTATCTCATATAAGAACTCATTAGTTCAAAAGAACATTCAATGTGATCAAGGACCTGCTAAATTGCTGAAGGGTTAATAGTTCATTAGCTACCCCATCACCATATAGCTCTTAGTCCACTATACTAATGCTCCCACATCCCAACCATAGAAACTTTATATGCTATGAGATCCACATTTTTACTTTTATGAGTTTTTTTATGTTTCCATTAAGCTTACTGCTATCAGTTAGCTTACCTCTGTGAGTAAATCAAGTTTTCACGAGTACAAGAGTGACTCGTTGCTACATGAGAGGAACTATTTCATTTCTTATAAGATATCATTATGTTTATATTTACAGGTTAGTTTGTTATACTAATGCCTCATGCCCAAGAGTGGCTTTCTGTCTCTCTAGTTCACCTCCAGTGCAATAAACATTACGTATAGGTCCAAGAGCGGCCTATTGATACTTCGGGAGGTTTAAAAAAATTATAAAATGAGGTTTCATTTCTCCCCCCCCTTCTTTTTATGTAAATGATTTAATTATTAAGTCTTCCTATCTTTGTTTATGAGGATATCCTACGGTATCTCTTTCTTAGGTAGACAACCATTACGTGTACCATTATAAATATGCACTATAGTTGATTTGATATGTTTGTTATTGTAAAAAGACATATATAATTTCCTATTATATTACATTATTTTATATAGTTACCACCCAAGAAGCAGCCCCTTTTTGCTCAACATGTGCCTTTCACAGAAAAAAACTTTCCTGTAGCATATCAGTCTCATCCTGATTTCACAGTACAGTCCTGCCCCGAAATACCAGGCAATCCCTCTCTGAACGAGAGAAACAGCAAAACCCCAGACGTACGTTTCGGCCTAGTGTGGGCCACGTCAGTGAGGTGCAGCCATATCTCTCTAGGCACACTGAGCAACGGGTCCACGTCTGGATTCCCGCACCTCACTGACGAGGCCCACACTAGGCCAAAACGTACGTCTGGGGTTTTGATGTTTCTCTCGTTCAGAGAGGTATTGCCTGGTATTTCGGGGCTGGACTGTACTGTGAAGTCAGGATCAGACTGATATGCTACAGGAAAGTTCTTCTCTGTGAAAGGCACATGTTGAGCAAAAAGGGACTGCTTCTTGGTTGGTAACTAGCCATAGAACAAGCTATTATGCTATTGTTCGTTCCCAGGTTCTCTCTTTTTTTATTTATATATAGGTACTGCTTTACAAACATTCTTACAATAACTCTGTGCACATGCGGCTAGATTACGAGTTGTGCGTTAGGTTTAAAAAGCAGCATTAAGAGGTCTTAACGCTGCTTTTTAACGCCCGCTGGTATTACGAGTCTTGCAGGTACAGGTGTACCGCTCACTTTTTTGGCCAGACTTGTAAATACCGCAAATCCACTTACGTAAATTGTGTATCCTCTTTTTTCAATGGGACTTGCATAGCGCCGGTATTACGAGTCTGCCAAAAAGTGAGTGGTACACCCTCTCCTGTCAAGACTGGTACCGCATTTTAAAGTCAGTAGTTAAGAGTTTTACACTACAACGCCGTAGCATAAAACTCTTAACTAAAGTGCTAAAAAGTACACTAACACCCATAAACTACCTATTAACCCCTAAACCGAGGCCCTCCCCACATCGATAAAACTAAAATTTTTAACTCCTAATCTGCCGAACCGGACATCGCAGCCACTATAATAAATATATTAACCCTTAAACCGCCGCACTCCCGCAAACACTAGTTAAATATTATTAACCCCTAATCTGCCATCCCTAACATTGCCGACATTTACCAACATTTATTAACCCCTAATCTGCCGCCCCCAACGTCGCCGCCACTATATTAACTTATTAACCCCTAAATCTAAGTCTAACCCTAACACCCCCTAACTTAAATATAATTAAAATAATTCTAAATAAAAATAACTATCATTAACTAAATTCTTACCTATAAAATAAACCCTAAGCTAGCTACAATATAACTAATAGTTACATTGTAGCTATCTTAGGGTTTATTTTTATTTTACAGGCAAGTTTTTATTTATTTTAACTAGGTAGAATAGTTATTAAATAGTTATTAACTATTTAATAAACTACCTAGCTAAAATAAAGACAAATTTACCTGTAAAATAAAACCTAACCTAAATTACACTAACACCTAACTACACTATAATTAAATGAATTCCCTAAATTAAATACAATTAAATAAAATTAGCTAAAGTACAAAACCCCCCCACTAAATTACAGAAAATAATAAAGAAATTACAAGATTTTTAAACTAATTACACCTAATCTAATCCCCCTAACAAAATAAAAAAGCCCTACCCTACACTAAATTACAAATAGCCCTTAAAAGGGCCTTTTGCGGGGCATTGCCCCAAAGTAATCAGCTCTTTGACCTGTAAAACAAATTACAAATCCCCCCCAACATTAAAACCCACCACCCACACAACCAACCCTACTCTAAAACCCACCCAATACCCCTTTAAAAAAACCTAACACTAACCCCTTGAAGATCACCTTTCCGGGAGAAGTCTTCATCCAACCGGGCTGAAGTCCTGAACGAAGCCGGGAGAAGTCTTCATCCAAGCCGGGCGAAGTGGTCCTCCAGACGGGCAGAAGTCTTCATCCAGACGGCATCTTCTATCTTCATCCATCCGGCGCGGAGCAGGTCCATCTTCAAGACATCCGGCGCGGAGCATCCTCTTCCAACGAAGTCTTCTTACTAAATGACGGTTCCTTTAAGTGACGTCATCCAAGATGGCGTCCCTTCAATTCCGATTGGCTGATAGAATTCTATCAATCAGCCAATCGGAATTAAGGTAGAAAAAATCCTATTGGCTGATCCAATCAGCCAATAAAATTGAGCTGGCATTCTATTGGCTGTTCCAATCAGCCAATAGAATGCCAGCTCAATCCTATTTGCTGATTGCATCAGCCAATAGGATTTTTTCTACCTTAATTCCGATTGGCTGTTAGAATTCTATCAGCCAATCGGAATTGAAGGGACGCCATCTTGGATGACGTCACTTAAAGGAACCGTCTTTTAGTAAGAAGACTTCGTTGGAAGAGGATGCTCCGCGCCGGATGTCTTGAAGATGGACCTGCTCCGCACCAGATGGATGAAGATAGAAGATGCCGTCTGGATGAAGACTTCTGCCCGTCTGGAGGACCACTTCGTCCGGCTTGGATGAAGACTTCAGCCCGGTTGGATGAAGACTTCCGGTAAGGTGATCTTCAAGGGGTTAGTGTTAGGTTTTTTTAAGGGGGTATTGGGTGGGTTTTAGAGTAGGGTTGGTTGTGTGGGTGGTTGGTTTTAATGTTGGGGGGGTGATTTGTAATTTTTTTTTACAGGTAAAAGAGCTGATTACTTTGGGGCAATGCCCCGCAAAAGGCCCTTTTAAGGGCTATTTGTAATTTAGTGTAGGGTAGGGCTTTTTTTATTTTAGGGGGGGGGTTATTTTGTTAGGGGGATTAGATTAGGTGTAATTAGTTTAAAATTCTTGTAATTTGTTTATTATTTTCTTTAATTTAGTGGGGGTTTTCTTGTACTTTAGCTAATTTTATTTAATTGTATTTAATTTAGGGAATTAATTTAATTATAGTGTAGTGTTAGGTGTTAGTGTAATTTAGATTATTTTTATTTTACAGGTAAATTTGTCTTTATTTTAGCTAGGTAGTTTATTAAATAGTTAATAACTATTTAATAACTATTGTACCTAGTTAAAATAAAAACAAACTTGCCTGTAAAATAAAAATAAAACCTAAGCTAGATACAATGTAACTATTAGTTATATTGTAGCTAGCTTAGGGTTTATTTTATAGGTAAGAATTTAGTTTTAAATAGGAATAATTTAGTTAATTATAGTAATTTTATTTAGATTTATTTAAATTATATTTAAGTTAGTGGGGGTTAGGGTTAGACTTAGGTTTAGGGGTTAATACATTTAGAATAGTGGACGTTGGGGGCAACAGATTAGGGGTTAATAAATGTAGGTAGGTGGCGGCGATGTTAGGGACGGCAGATTAGGGGTTAATAATATTTAACTAATGTTTGCGATGCGGGAGTGCGGCGGTTTAGGGGTTAATATGTTTATTATAGTGGCGGCGACGTTGGGGGCAGCAGATTAGGGGTTAATAAGTGTAGATAGGTTGCGGCGACATTGGGGGCGGCAGATTAGGGGTTAATAAATATAATGTAGGTGTCGGCAATGTTGGGGGCAGCAGATTAGGGGTTCATAAGTATAATGTAGGTGGGGGCGGTGTCCCGAGCGGCAGATTAGGGGTTAATAATTATAATGTAGGTGTTGCGATGTCGGGGGCAGCAGATTAGGGGTTAATAAGTGTAAGATTAGGGGTGTTTAGACTCGGGGTTCATGTTAGGGTGTTAGGTGTAAACATAAATTTTATTTCCCCATAGGAATCAATGGGGCTGCGTTAGTGAGTTTTTGTTTTGTTAGACTTTTTTTCAGCCGGCTCTCCCTGTTGATTCCTATGGGGAAATCGTGCACGAGCACGTTACACCAGCTCACCGCTGACTTAAGCAGTGCTGGTATTGGAGTGCGGTAATGAGCAAAATTTTGCTCAACGCTCACTTCTTGTCTGGTTTGTAAAAACCCATAATACTAGCGCTGTCTGTAAGTGAGCGGTGAGCATAAACTGCTTGTTAGCACCGCACAGCCTCTAACGCAAAACTCGTAATCTAGGTGATGGTTTGCTTAGACTCTTGGCCCCTCCACATCTATAACCACTGGTTACTAAGCAACGAACAAATAAACACAGCACGAGGCAACGTTTGTGTCACTGTGACATTCTCTCACCTCTCCCGTCAGCAGATACAGAATCTCTAGGATGTGACTGAGGATTTGCTCAGGGAGTTTCTTTTTCATCTTGTTCATGGTCAGTGAGAGCTGTGAGAGGGCGACAGAAGAAACTGATAATGTGCAAAGGATGGAATCCCTGCAGGCATGTGTGTAATGACATACATGTGCGCTCACAGACATATGTGTATGGACATACATGTGAGCTCACAGACATAACGTGTAATGACATACATGTGTGCTCACAGACATAACGTGTAATGACATACATGTGTGCTCACAGACATAACGTGTAATGACATACATATGCACTCACAGATATACGTGTAATGACATACATGTGCGCTCACAGATATACGTGTAATGACATACATGTGCGCTCACAGACATACGTGTAATGACATACATGTGCACTCACAGATATACGTGTAATGACATACATATGCACTCACAGACATAGGTGTAATGACATACATGTGCGCTCACAGACATATGTGTAATGACATACATGTGCGCTCACAGACATGCGTGTAATGACATACATGTGTGCTCACAGACATATGTGTAATGACATACATGTGCGCTCACAGACATACGTGTAATGACATACATGTGCGTTCACAGATATACGTGTAATGACATACATGTGCGCTCACAGACATATGTGTAATGACATACATGTGCGCTCACAGACATATGTGTAATGACATAAATGTGCGCTCACAGATATACGTGTAATGACATACATGTGCGCTCACAGATATACGTGTAATGACATACATGTGAGCTCACAGACATAGGTGTAATGACATACATGTGAGCTCACAGACATATGTGTAATGACATACATGTGCGCTCACAGACATAACGTGTAATGACATACATGTGCGCTCACAGACATATGTGTAATGACATACATGTGTGCTCACAGACATATGTGTAATGACATACATGTGCGCTCACAGACATAACGTGTAATGACATACATGTGCGCTCACAGACATAACGTGTAATGACATAATAGTTAAGGTTGAAAAAAGACAGAAGTCCATCGATTTAAACCTATACAAATCTAAAATACTTACAAAAAATAAAGTTCCAGTTAAGCTTAAATAACCCCACTAAAAGGTGACCCATTTAATACTAGCAATCATATCCATGAATTTTATTTATATACAGAGATGTATCCAGACTATTTTTAAATGTATCTAGGGTATTGGCATTTACTACCTCCTTTGGTAATGAGTTCCACAATTTTATTGCTCTTACAGTGTCAGAAACAATTTTCTAGGAATAAACAGAGCTTCTGCCATCTCTGTATATGGGCCTTGAATATATTTATATTAAGTAATCATGTCACCTCTTAAGCGCCTTTTTTCTAAAGAAAACAGACCCAGTTTGGCTAGCCTCTCCTCATATGTTAATTTCTCCAATCCCCTTATTAGCTTTGTGGCCCTTCTCATGTATTGAAATACATGTGGGCTCACAGAAATACGTGTAATGACATACATGTGCGCTCACATATATACGTGTAATGCCATACATGTGCCCTCACAGACATACATGTGCGCTCACATATATACATGTAATGACATACATGTGCGCTCAGACATACATGTGTGCTCACATATATACGTGTAATGACATACATGTGCGCTCACATACATACGTGTAATGACATACATGTGCGCTCACAGACATATGTGTAATGACATACACGTGCGCTCACATATATACATGTAATGACATACATGTGCGCTCACAGACATACATGTGCGCTCACAGACATACGTGTAATGACATACATGTGCGCTCACATATATACGTGTAATGACATACATGTGCCCTCACAGACATACATGTGCGCTCACATATATACGTGTAAAGACAAACATGTGCGCTCAGACATACATGTGCGCTCACATATATACGTGTAATGACATACATGTGCGCTCACATATATACATGTAATGACATACATGTGCGCTCACAGACATACATGTAATGACATACATGTGCGCTCACAGACATACGTGTAATGACATACATGTGCGCTCACAGACATACATGTGCGCTCATAGACATACGTGTAATGACATACATGTGCGCTCACAGACATGTGTAATGACATACATGTGCGCTCACAGACATACATATGTGCTCACAGACATATGTGTAATGACATATATGTGCGCTCGCATATATACGTGTAATGACATATGTGCGCTCGCATATATACGTGTAATGACATACATGTGCGCTCACAGACATACGTGTAATGACATACATGTGCGCTCACAGACATACATGTGCGCTCATAGACATACGTGTAATGAGATACATGTGCGCTCACAGACATATGTGTAATGACATACATGTGCACTCACAGACATACATGTGCGCTCACATATATACGTGTAATGACATACATGTGCGCTCACAGACATACGTGTAATGACATACATGTGCGCTCACAGATATACGTGTAATGACATTCATCTGCGCTCACAGACATACGTGTTATGACATACATGTGCGCTCACAGACATATGTGTAATGACATACATGTGCGCTCACAGACATACGTGTAATGGCATACATGTGCGCTCACAGACATACGTGTAATTACATATATGTGCGCTCAGAGACATACGTGTAATGACATATATCTGCACTGACAGACATACGTGTTATGACATACATGTGCGCTCACAGACATACATGTGCACTCACAGACATACGTGTAATGACATACATGTGCGCTCACAGACATACATGTAATGACATACATCTGCGCTCACAGACATGTGTTATGACATACATGTGCGTTCACATACATACATGTGCCCTCACAGACATACGTGTAATGACATACATGTGCGCTCACAGACATATGTGTAATGACATACATGTGCGCTCACAGACATACATGTAATGACATACATCTGCGCTCACAGACGTGTAATGACATACATGTGCGCTCACAGACATACATGTGCGCTCACAGACATACGTGTAATGACACATGTGCGCTCACAGACATGTGTAATGACATACATGTGCGCTCACAGACATACGTGTAAATGAAACACGTGCTCTCACAGACATACATCTGCGCTCACATATATACGTGTAATGACATACTTGTGTGCTCACAGACATACATGTAATGACATACATGTGCGCTCACAGACATACGTGTAATGACATACATCTGCACTGACAGACATACGTGTTATGACATACATGTGCGTTTACAGACAAACGTGTAATGATATGCATGCAAACTCACAGACTTAGGCGTAATGACATACATGCAAGCTCACAGACATAGGTGTAATGACATACATGTGCGTTCACAGACATAGGTGTAATGACATACATGTGCGCTCACAGACATAGGTGTAATGACATATATGTGTGGTCAAACATAGGTGTAATGACATAAGTGCGTTCACAGACATTGGTGTAATGACATATGTGTGCTTACAAACATAGGTGTAATGACATACATGTGCACTCACAGACATAGGTGTAATGACATACATGTGCGCTCACAGACATACATGTGTACTCACAGACATAGGTTTACTGACAATCAAGTACACCCGCAGACATACGTGTAATGATGTACATGTGCGCTCACAGATATACCTGTAATAAAATACATGTGCGCTCAGGCATATGTGTAATGACATACATGTGCGCTCACAGACATAGGTGTAATGACATACATGTGCGCTCAGACATACGTGTAATGACATACATGTGCGCTCACAGACATACATGTGCGCTCATAGACATAGGTGTAATGACATATATGTGCGCTCAGACATATGTGTAATGACATACATGTGCACTCACACGTTTACTGACAAACAGGTAGGCAAGTAGACGTGTGTAATTAAATACATGTGGGCTCACAGACATATGTGTACCGACAATCAAGTACACTTCTTTACTAGAGTTTGAACACTGCTGATTTGCATTCTCAATTCCTTGGATATCTTTTTATATCCCTTTCCTGTTTTATACAGTTCAACTATATATATATATATATATATATATATATATATATATATATATATATATATATATATATATATATATATATATATCACATACACTATATATAAGTACATATATTTATATATATCACGCAGACTATATATAATTACATATATTTATATATATATATATATCACACACACTATACATAAGTACATATATTTATATAAATATCACACACACTATATATAAGTACACATTTATATATATATATATATATCACACACACTATATATAAGTACATATATATATATATATATATATATATATATATATCACACACACACTATAAGTAAAAATATTTATATATATATATATATATATATATATATCAGTACATATGTATATATATATATGTACATATTTATATGTATATATATATATATATATATATCACACACACTATATATAAGTACATATTTTATATATACATATATATATCACACTATATATAAGTAAACACACACATATATATATATATATCACACATACTATATATAAGTACATACATATCACACACTATATATAAGTACATATATATTACACACGCTATATATAAGTACATATTTTTATATATATATATATCACACTATATATAAGCACACACACACACATATATATATATATATATATATATATATCACACACTATATATAAGTACATATTTATATATATATATATATATATATCACACATACTATATATAAGTACATATATATTACACACACTATATATAAGTACATATTTATATATATATATATATATATATCACACACTATATATAAGTACATATATAATATATATATATATATATATATATATATATATATATATATATATATATAAAAGAACAATGTTGGTAACCACCAATATTCAATATCCCTGCTTCTGCTTTAAGCTGTTCCTGGAAAAAAAGCTGTCAAATGCACATAACTAATGCACTGTTATGACCGGTACAGATTAAACACCCCCTCTCTTAGTCCATCACTTCTAGTTACTCGATGTCCCAAGTTTTCCCAAGAGTCTCATATTCACACAGTATCAAGTTTACAAGAGAACACATATGATGCCGTGTCAGTTTTTAAACACCTGGGTGGGAGTAAGCATCTATCAATCAGACGCAGTAACGAAAATACTTCAGCTTGTAGCTGCAAAAACTCACCACCTCTTCTCGTGTTGTCTCTCTTGTGGAAAATTCCTCTGTGCGGGATCCTAACTTGCTCGGTAGGCGGGGGGGGGGCACAGCTCTGGTCCCTCTCTCTTTACCCCTTTACTCCGTCAGCCGCCGTGCAGCGTGGATACCTCCGCTGAAGGATCCGGGTCGGGGGGGGGGGGTCAATCGGCCGGCCAATTACCTGTCTTCCTCCTATGACAGTTTGTGCAGGCTTACTTCCATGAACAGCCAGGGAGCCCAATCAGCTTAGCGAGTCCTGGTAATTGTAGAAATCCAAAAAACGAAACTTTCTCGCTGGCTGTTGCATAAAAACAATGACTTTATTGATTCCAATGGTAAAAATGAAAATGACCAGGAAGGTCTACAGCAGTGGGATAAAAACACACTTAGCAGTGAGCATTGAATGCTGACATGTTTCGGCCCAGGGGCCGTAGTCGTAGCTGATCAATGCTCCTGCTGTGAAAATATTTAAGAACAGTGCTCTCTTGTTATTGGACCCAAATGAACCAATCTGTAAGCTTATAGCAAGGGTGTGTTTAAATGTAGCTTAGTCTGGTTTAACCCATTAGACACCCTGTGTGGGTGTGTTACTAAACTTATCCAATTAGAAAGTATCTAATGTTATTCACTTTTGCCTGTGTCTGAAGCGATGTAAATCTCTGTAGTATTTATATGGCATATAATGCATTATTACATGTTTAATGTCCCTAAGGAAATAATCCTCTATACTGGGGTTAATAGTAGTCTATTAACTTTGAGGGTTCTTAGCCTCACAACACCTTCTGGATAGAAATATTCTATCTATATTAATGATGGCTTAGATTGTGTCACTGGAGTTCTATATGGGTATAGAGATTTGCTGTCATAGTGAAAGAGCAGTGTCTCCAGAGATGATAGGCTTCAAAGTATGGCTACACTATGGTAAATAAACTGTCAAAGGAACATTATATTAGATGTCACTTTGGTAGCAAAGCTGAATGGCCAGTAACATAATATAGGTATATCTTAATACAAAAAGTTGTTATATATTATTATATTATATATTTTGTTACAGGTCAAATCTATCTACACGATTGATCCTCTTGTTCATTCTAAGAGTGGTAAACGAAATTCGTCATATATATATAGGAGTAAAATTCTTTATAGTAAATGTATAAGTCAGGGTGTGGATTTACCATTTTGTCCTTGTATATATATATATATATATATATATATATATATATATATATATGTGTGTGTAGATACGTATCAGCATCATGTCATATGCATACTTGAGTGTCACATAGTGTTGATTTACATCTCCATCTAAATATAAATTGTTATACAAGGATGTGAGTGAAATGTTATCTCAGGGTGGACCTTAAAGGTATAGTTCAGGGAAAAGTGTTCTGTATCTTTTATTTCCAATGATTGATGAGATCATATTCTGAATTTAATCCAGTTGGAACTCTAGTTTTGAGTTTAAAGATCTCTTTTGTTCAAAATTTTATCTTTATCTCCTCCTCTAGGTGGCGTGTTAATTTGTTGGATAATTTGGTCTCTAACCTTTTTTGGTGTTTCTTTTGAAAATGTCTAACTAAAGGTGTGCTTGCTTCCCCTTTAGTGATGGTGGATAAGTGATTCCTCATCCTTGTATTGGCATCATTTGTAGTTAATCCTACATACTGTAGGTTACATTGGATAAAAGTAATTACATATATAATATTTGAAGAAGTACAATTGACACATTTGTCAATTTTAAAATTGTCACCTGTTACAGATGAAGTGAAAGTATCTGAAAAAATACCATACTCACAAGGTCTACATTTAGTTTTCCCACATCTGTACATTCCTTTGTGTTCTAGCCAAGAACTTTTGCTTGGTAGAGTGTCTTTGGGGAGCTCCGATGGTGACAGTTCATTCCCCAAGGTTTTGCATCTCCTATAGGCGCAACGCAGCCCCCTTTCGACACATTTGTCTAATTTAGGATCAGCTGCCAGTAATTTAAAGTGTTTTTTGACAATTTTACAGATGGCTGTATAGTCCGTACTGTAATCTGTCACAA
Organism: Bombina bombina; assembly: GCF_027579735.1. Lineage (NCBI taxonomy): Eukaryota > Metazoa > Chordata > Amphibia > Anura > Bombinatoridae > Bombina > Bombina bombina. The sequence continues at coordinate 468,553,000 of NC_069505.1, read as the reverse complement.
AAGTGACTTTCGAGGACTCTCCTTCTTTGTCAAAGTTTTTTGTCTTGTCTGTGAGGAGTTTGTTTCTAGGAATCAATGCTACTTCTTTCTGTGCTCTTTTTATAATATGTGTAGGGTATCCTCTCTGTTGTAAGCGTGTACTCAATGCCTTACTCTGTACTTCACAAGCTGTATCTGATGTACAGTTTCTCTTTACCCTTATCATTTGTCCCTTCGCTCCTGCGAAGGGTACATGTTTGGGGTGGCAGCTTGTGGCATGCAGTAGTGAGTTTTTGGTAATGGGTTTTCGGTAAATGTCACAGACAATATTACCTGATTCTCCAACACCAAGAGTCAAATCTAGGAAATTAATTTGCTCAGAGTCAATTTCCCATGTGAAACTCAGGCCTATAGAGTTGTTGTTTAAACTCTGTAGAAATCCTTGAAGTTCTTGATTGGTGCCTTGCCATATGATGACCAAGTCATCAATGAACCTCTTATAGAGGAGTATACTATCTCTAGAGGGGTTCTCTTCTCCATAGATGTGGGACAGCTCCCCCCAACCCATAAAGAGGTTGGCATAGGAGGGGGCAAACTTTGCCCCCATTGCTGTCCCACATCTCTGAAGATAGAACCGCCCCTCAAATTTAAAATAATTGTGGGTTAACATGAACCTCACTGTTCTTAGTACATAGTCTCTAAACTCATTGCTGTAGTTCGAGTATTTAGTGAGAAAGAATTTGATTGCTTTTAAGCCTTCTTCATGGGGAATTGAGGAGTAGAGAGCAACAACGTCAACTGTCACCCACACATTTTTCCCCCTTTCCCAAGATACGTCTTCCATGAGTTTGATCACATGTTTTGTATCTCTTAAATAGCTCATTAGAGATACAACAAATGGGTTCAGTATTGCATCGACCCATTGGGACAGGTGTTCAAACAGGGAACCTATGCCGCTGACGATTGGGCGGCCCTGTACATTTTCCAGGGTTTTGTGTACCTTAGGGAAGAGGTGAAAGATGGGTACCACAGGGAAATCAATCATTAAGTAATCATAGGTTGCATGATCAAAAAATCCATACTCCAGACCATCGTCCAGGAGGGATCTAATCTCTCTCTGGAATTGTCTGGTGGGATCAGTAGTGAGAAGAGTATAATTGTCTGTATTAGTCAATTGTCTCAGGGCTTCTTGAATATAAGTGTCCTTATCTAGGACCACCGTGGAGCCTCCCTTATCCGCTTTCCGGATGATAATGTTCCTGTTCTCTTTTAGTTCTTGTATTGCCTGTTTTTATTTAATTGTGAGATTGTGTTTATGTTTACTCTCATGTGTGCTAGCTAGTTCCGTTAAGTCAGTCTCTACTTTATTGTAAAATGTCTCAAGGATCTGTCCCCTACTCTGTATGGGGTAAAATTCTGAGGCCCGTTTGAAGCCATTAAAACTGTTGATCACTTTATGTTGGTCATTTTGTGTGGATACATTAGTCAGGGAGTCAAGTGTTTGTATGTCACATGATTCACTAAAATCCATTTCAGTAATTTGTGCACTAGAACCTCTTATGGAACTCTGTAGTAATTCTCTGTTGTTCAATAGTTGTATAGAAATGTTTCTGTAGGGTTATATTCCTAATTAGTTTGTTAATATCTAACATAGTGTTGAATAAATTGAATCTACAGGTCGGTGCAAAGTTCAACCCCAAGTTTAATACTCTGTATTGTATGGTTGTTAACTCCAGGCAGGATAGATTTATTACATTATCATCTATTGATATTTGGAGGAAGTTTTCTGTCCCCTTAGGGGGTATCTGTCTTGTTTCTCTATTCCAATGCCTGTTTTTGCTGGAGCCCTGTAAAAAACCTTCTCAAAGGCATTCATATCTTCCACTGTATCTGTTGTATTAGTAGTATTGGTACTCTTAGGTGGTTGAATGGAGCTACTCTCAATGTACTTGGAGCCTTGTTTAGTTTTATGTATAACTGAATGTGGCTGGTGATTTTCTATAGATCTGACTTCCTGAGTATCTGAGGTAATATTTAGTGTTACCTGTTTGGCTGGTTTCAGTATGCCTGTCGATGTGGTGGAAATTTCGGTGGAATTTGATGTATTAGTGTCACCTGACCTAGAGTTGTTACTTTGTGATCTCCTATTGCCTCCTCTCCTCCTATTTCGACTACGTGATCTGCCTCTAGGGTTAGGATTCCATCTGTTAGTGTTACTTTGTGTGTAGTTCCAGATATATACTAGTTTGTTGTCATAATCTCCCTGATCTCTTATGTACTTTGTGTGTTTAAATGTTCAAAATGATATTTTTAGATTCAGTGAGTGATGTTTTCAGCATATCATCAAACCTGGGGTAATCTACCTCATTTTGTCCTGTGTTTAATTCACATTGTATGACCTGTATATCATTTCTTAGTTTTTTCAATAGACCATTTTTATAGAAAATAAGTAATTGCATAAGTCTAAGGGAACATTCTGTTAGTATCTCATTCCAGCTACGACTACGGCCCCTGGGCCGAAACATGTCAGCATTCAATGCTCACTGCTAAGTGTGTTTTTATCCCACTGCTGTAGACCTTCCTGGTCATTTTCATTTTTACCATTGGAATCAATAAAGTCATTGTTTTTATGCATCAGCCAGCGAGAAAGTTTCGTTTTTTGGATTTCTACAATTACCAGGACTCGCTAAGCTGATTGGGCTCCCCGGCTGTTCATGGAAGTAAGCCTGCACAAACTGTCATAGGAGGAAGACAGGTGATTGGCCGGCCGATTGACACCCCCCCCCCGACCCGGATCCTTCAGCGGAGGTATCCACGCCGCACGGCGGCTGACGGAGTGAAGGGGTAAAGAGAGAGGGACCAGAGCTGTGCCCCCCCCCGCCTACCGAGCAAGTTAGTATCCCGCACAGAGGAATTATCCACAAGAGAGACAACACGAGAAGAGGTGGTGAGTTTTTGCAGCTACAAGCTGAAGAATTTTCGTTACTGCGTCTGATTGATAGATGCTTACTTCCACCCAGGTGTTTAAAAACTGACACGGCATCATATGTGTTCTCTTGTAAACTTGATACTGTGTGAAAATGAGACTCTTGGGAAAACTTGGGACATCGAGTAACTAGAAGTGATGGACTAAGAGAGGGGGTGTTTAATCTGTACCGGTCATAACAGTGCATTAGTTATGTGCATTTGACAGCTTTTTCCCAGGAACAGCTTAAAGCAGAAGCAGGGATATTGAATATTGGTGGTTACCAACATTGTTCTTTTACATATTTATATATATATATATATGACACATTGCCAAGGAGTCTTGATAAAGTCCGCAGAAAACGGAAGAAACGCGTAGACGGCACAAAAAGGACAGTCGGTTAAAGCACCGCTACAAAGAGTAAGAAATCGAGAGGAGCGTGACTTGGGGTGGTTCAAGGATTGAACTTACACAGCGGGACAGGATTGAACAGCTTCACCGCAGTAACCTACAACTAATGTGAACCAAGAGACGCCTGTTTTTATTTTAAAGTTTGTAAGTGCAATATGTTTAGTTGTGCATTAAGGATGTATTAAAAACTTTTACCGTGAGTCGTGGCTGCGCTCTCTCTTCTTTTGTGTTTGCATATATATATATATATATATATATATATATATATATATATATATATATCTCACACACACTATATATATATATCACACACACTATATATAAGTACATATATATATAAATACATATATATATATATAAGTACATATATATATATATATATATCATACACTATATATAAGTACATATATATATATATATATATATATATATCACCCACACTATATATAAGTACATATATATATATATATATATATATATATATATATCTATCACACACACTATATATTATAAGTACACACATATATATATCACCCACACTATATAGAAGTACATATATATATCACACACATTATATATAAGTACATATTTATATATACATTACACACACTATATATAAGTACATATATATATATATATCACACACACTATATATAAGTACATATTTATATATACATTACACACACTATATATAAGTACATATATATATCACACACTATATATAAGTACATATTTATATATACATTACACACACTATATATATATATATATCACACACATTATATATAAGTATATATATCACACACATTATATATAAGTACATATATATATCACACACATTATATATAAGTACATATATATATCACACACATTATATATAAGTACATATATATATCACACACATTATAAGTACATATATATACATATATCACACATTATATATAAGTACATATATATATATATCACACACAATATACTGTATATAAGTACACATATATATATATATATATATATATATATATATATATATCACACACATTATATATAAGTACATATATATATCACACACACTATATATAAGTACATATATATATATATATATATATATATCACACACATTATATATAAGTACATATATATATCACACACATTATATATAAGTACATATATATCACACACATTATATATAAGTACATATATATATCACACACATTATATATATATATATATATATATATATATATATATATATATATATATATATATATATATATATATATATATATATATATATATATATATCACACCATATATAGAAATACATATTTACATCACAGACATCTCTGAACATAAAACGTATCTACCAATCAACGCAGCTCTCTGTTCTGAATCTGTATTATTCACGGAAGTGACGTCATATAGAAGAGCTGGGTAGCGCTCCTTGTAAATTGCTAAGAACTACATATCCCATAATCCATAATAAATTTAGCATCACGCAGCATACGGCGGATGTCAGGGTTCACTGCGCTATCTAATGACGTCACCGTAATTTCCGCCTTATATAAAGCAAAGTGTTCTGTTAAGATGCCGAACTTTTGAAAAGAGCGAACAATGTCACTTCCTGTCACGTTTGCCTCCGGTTCCGGATAATACGCTCAGTTAGGGACTCGTTGACAGTGACAATTAGCTCCTGGCTATGGTACGCGAACTTTGCCAATATTAAAGATGGCGGTGGTGAGAGCATTACGTTTACGTTTATTTTGACCTACTTGTCTGTACAACGTGTCGTAATGATGTCATCTTCTTGCGACTTTAGATTTCTGATAACTGTGCATAGGCTTAAGCATTGACAGGTATATTGTGTGTGTTAGTCAGTCTAGGTGTGTAAATCAGTCTAGGTGTATGTGTGTTAGTCTAGGTGTGTGTTAGTCTAGGTGTGGGTGTGTGTTAGTCTGGGGGGGTGTTAGTCTAGGTGTGGGTGTGTGTTAGTCTGGGTTTTAGTCTGTGTGTGTGTTAGTCTAGGTGTGTGTGGGTGTGTGTTAGTCGGGGGGGGGTGTTAGTCTAGGTGTGTGTTAGTCTGGGTTTGTGTGTGTGTGTTAGTCTAGGTGTGTGTGTGTGTGTTGGTCTGGGTGCGTGTGTGTTGGTCTGGGTGCGTGTGTGTTGGTGGGGGGGGGGGTGTGTGTTGGTCTGGGGGAGTGTGTGTGTTGGTCTGGGGGAGTGTGTGTGTTGGTCTGGGGGAGTGTGTGTGTTGGTCTGGGGGAGTGTGTGTGTTGGTCTGGGGGGGTGTGTGTGTTGGTCTGGGGGGGTGTGTGTGTTGGTCTGGGTCTAGGTGTGTGTGGGTGTGTGTGTTAGTCTAGGTGTGGGTGTGTGTCTGTCTGTAGGAGTGTGTTTGTGTCTAGGTGTATGTATCTGTGTGTCTGGGTGTGTGTCTAGTTTTTACCACACTTGTGTAGAATTGTTTACACCGGTTCCTGCTTGAACAAATTACTTTGTACCACATGACACAAGTCTTTATTAAACATTTCTCCGTTTTCAGGATCCGTTACTGTTTCACCTCACACTGAAGACTATTTATTTGCTCTCAGGACCTGAATTCACATCAAGTGAACAAAACTATGTCTGAGAAGAGCCTAACACAGACCTCAGGTCTTTCTGATAAACAGGCAGGTAAGTAGCACAGCAGTGGTCTGAGTGTGACCAGATCACCTTAGTGTAGTGAATATTTACTGTGCTTAATAAAGTTTATTGACCCAGAGTGAGCACAGATAGCTTGTGCGGGTTAATGGGTGTAGTCAGACGTCGGCATCGCTTGCCAGTCATATAGTTATCTTTAGTTATATCCTTATTTATTACATCTATAAATTAGAATCGTGTGCTAAGTCAGTACTGTCAGTGTTCACTGTACAGGGCGTAGGGATGTGGCGACTTCAACTGACTCTCTCTCCCTGAAGGCTGAGGAGGAGGAAGTTCCTATAGACGGCACTACAGGTGATTCCCGCAAACTAAACGTCTCTTGTATATAAGTTCTGTTTGTGCTGCCAGCAGATGTCACACACAAATAAACATCCTAGATCATCTGCTCCATGTGTGGCAAACAAGGGGTTTATCACTGATGTGGGTTTGCCATGCGGCACTGATTTATCCCCTGGGTTGTTGCTCTGTCTGTGGAAGTAGAGAGATTAATTTGCTGCTGCTTGTGTTCTGGCAATCAAGGGATCAAAGCGCTGCTGCTGTGTAATGTTGCACCGTGTGTCTGTGACAAGCTGCTGATTCGCTGCAGTATTTATCCTGCGAGCAATCAAGGATTTACGTTATTGTTATGGGTGTGTGCGGCAGTGATTTATCTCCTTTATTGTCCCTGTGTGTTTGTGTCCTTCTGTAGTGTTTAATCACTGGCACTTAATTACTGATATATACTGTGTATATATAAACATTTATTGTGTGCACATACCTTATGTAATGCAGCACTTGATTACTGATATATACTGTGCATATATAAACATTTATTGTGAGTACATACCTTATGTAATGCTGCACTTAATTACTGATATATACTGTGCATATATAAACATTTATTGTGTGTGCAGACCTTATGTAATACAGCACTAAATTACTGATATATACTGTACATACAATGGATATAAAAAGTCTACACACCCCTGTTAAAATGTCAGGTTTCTGTGATGTAAAAAAATGAGACAAAGATAAATCATTTCAGAACTTTTTCCACCTTTAATGTAACCTATAAACTGTACAACTCAATTGAAAAACAAAATGAAAAATAGCCATCGTTCGTCTGGCGCCTGGGCATAAGGTCATGGTAAGATAAATCTGGCGTCTGGGCATATTTTTCATTTTGCTTTATTCTAGGTGATAGCTAGGTATCACCACCCTGGGCATTTAAGGTTTAGTTGGCGCTAGAGTTTGCCTTTGCCTCAATTGAAAAACAAACTGAAATCTTTTAGGTGAAGGGAAGAAAAAATAAATAAAATATGGTTGCAAACTAATACTTTGTTGAAGCAACTTTTGATTTTATTAAAGCACTCAGTCTTTTTGGGTATGAGTCTATCAGCATGGCACATTTTGACTTGGGAATATTTGCCCACTCTAATTTGCAAAAACACTCCAAATCTGTCAGATTGCGAGGGCATCTCCTGTGCACAGCCCTCTTCAGATCACCCTACAGATTTTCGATTGGATTCAGGTCTGGGCTCTGGCTGGGCATTCCAAAATTTTAATCTTCTTCTGGTGAAGTCATTCCTTTGTTGATTTGGATGTATGCTTTGGATCGTTATGCTGAAAGATGAAGTTCCTATTCATGTTCAGCTTTCTAGCAGAAGCCTGAAGGTTTTGTGCCAATATTGTCTGGTATTTGGAACTGTTCATAATTCCCTCTACCTTGACTAAGGCCCCAGTTCCAGCTGAAAAAAAACAGCCCCAAAGCATGATGCTGCCACCAAAATGCTTCACTGTGGGTATGGTGTTCTTTTGGTGATGTGCAGTGTTGTTTTTGTGCCAAACATATCTTTTGGAATTATGGCCAAAAAGTTCAACCTTGGTTTCATCAGACCATAACACCTTTTCCCACATGCTTTTGGGAGACTTCAGATGTGTTTTTGCTTAATTTAGCTGGGTTTGGAAGTTTTTCTCCGTAAGAAAAGGCTTCCGTCTTGCCACTCTACCCCAAAGCCCAAACATATGAAGAATACGGGAGATTGTTGTCACATGTACTACACAGCCAGTACTTGCCAAATATTCCTGCAGCTCTTTTAATGTTGCTGTAGGCCTCCTTGGTGCCTCCCAGACCAGTTTTCTTCTCGTCTTTTCATCAATTTTGGAGGGACATCCAGTTCTTGGTAATGTCACTGTTGTGCCATATGTTCTCCACTTGATGACTGTCTTCACTGTGTTCCATGGTATATCTAATGCCTTGGAAATTCTTTTGTACCCTTCTCCTGACTGATACCTTTTAACAATGAGATCCCTCTGATGCTTTAGAAGCTCTCTGCGGACCATGGCTTTTGCTGTAGGACACGACAAAGAAAATTTCAAGAAAGACCAACTAGAGCAGTTGAACGTTATTCAGGGTTAATCAGAGACACTTTAAATTATGGCAGGTGTGTGACTCTTTTAACATGGTTTTTAATGTGTTTGCTTAATTCTGAACACAGCTACATCCCCAGTTATAAGAGGGTGTGCACACCTTAAAGATTTCAGTTTGTTTTTCAATTGAGTTGTACAGTTTATAGGTCACATTAGAGGTGGAAAAAGTTCTGAAATTATTTATCTTTGTCTAATTTTGTTTACATAACAGAAACCTGACATTTTAACAGGGGTGTGTAGACTTTTTGTATCCACTGTATATAAACATTTATTGTGTGTATAGGCCTTATGTAATGCAGCACTTAATTACTGATATATACTGTGCATATATAAACATGTATTGTGTGTGTACAGACCTTTTGTAATGTTGCAATTAATTACTGACATATACTGTGCATATATAAACATTTATTGTGTATGCAGACCTTATGTAATGCAGCACTTAATTACTGATATATACTGTTCATATATAAACATGTATTGTGTGTACAGACCTTTTGTAATGCTGCAATTAATTACTGATATATACTGTGCATATATAAACATTTATTGTGTGTGCAGACCTTTTGTAATGTGAAATTTAATTACTGATATATACTGTGCATATATAAACATTTATTGTGTGCACAGACCTTAGGTAATGCAGCACTTAACCCCTTAAGGACCAAGGCCATTTTTCAATTTCTTTCCCTGAAGGACCAGGGCTATTTTTAAATTTCTGCGGTGTTTGTGTTTAGCTGTAATTTTCCTCTTACTCATTTACTGTACCCATACATATTATATAGCGTTTTTCTCGCCATTAAATGGACTTTCTAAAGATACCATTATTTTCATCATATCTTATCATTTACTTTAAAAAAATGATAAAATATTAGGAAAAAAACACACTTTTTCTAACTTTGACCCCCACAATCTGTTACACATCTACAATCACCAAAAAACACCCATGCTAAATAGTTTCTAAATTTTGTCCTGAGTTTAGAAATACCCAATGTTTACATGTTCTTTGCTTTTTTTGCAAGTTATAGGGCCATAAATACAAGTAGCACTTTGCTATTTCCAAACCACTTTTTTTCAAAATTAGCGCTAGTTACATTGGAACACTGATATCTTTCAGGAATCCCTGATTAACCCTTGACATGTATATATTTTTTTTTAGAAGACATCCCAAAGTATTGATCTAGGCCCATTTTGGTATATTCCATGCCACCATTTCACCACCAAATGCAATCAAATAAAAAAAATTGTTCACTTTTTCCCAAATATTTTCACAAACTTTAGGTTTCTCACTGAAATTATTTACAAACAACTTGTGCAATTATGGCATAAATGGTTGTAAATGCTTCTCTGGGATCCCCTTTGTTCAGAAATAGCAGACATATATGACTTTGGCATTGCTTTTTGGTAATTAGAAGGCCGCTAAATGCCACTGCGCATCACACGTGTATTATGCCCAGCAGTGAATGGGGTTAATTAGGGAGCATGTAGGGAGCGTCTAGGGTTAATTTTAGCTTTAGTGTAGTGTAGTAGACAACCCCAAATATTGATCTATGCCCATCTTGGTATATTTCATGCTACCATTTCACCGCTAAATTCGATCAAATAAAAAAAAACGTAAAATTTTTCACAATTTTAGGTTTCTCACTGAAATTATTTACAAACAACTTTTCAAAGTATGGCATAAATGATTGTAAATGCTTCTCTGGGATCCCCTTTGTTCAGAAATATCAGACATATATGGCTTCGGCGTTGCTTTTTGGTAATTATAAGGCCGCTAAATGCTGCTGCGCATCACACGTGTATTATGGCTAGCAGTTAAGGGGTTAATTAGGGAGCTTGCAGGGTTAATTTTAGCTTTAGTATAGAGATCAGCCTCCCACCTGACACATCAGACCCCCTGATCCCTCCCAAACAGCTCCCTTCCCTCCCCCACCCCACAATTGTCCCCGCCATCTTAAGTACTGGCAGAAAGTCTGCCAGTACTAAAATAAAAGGTATATTTAAAATTTAAAAAAAAAATGTATGGCATATTTACATATGCAGCTGTGTAGGATCCCCCCCCCCCAAACAGCTCTCTAACCCTTCACCTCTACCTTACTGGGAGCCATCTTGGGTACTGGCAGCTGTCTGCCAGTACCCTGTTTGCAAATACAAATGTGTTTTTTTTTTTTATTTATTTGTTTTTTTTTTTCTGTAGTGTAGCTTCCCCCCCCCACAGACCAATCCCCCACCCGCTCCCAGATCCCTTAGATTTACTTTTGTTGGGGATTTTATCCCCCCTTACTGCCACTCATATAGCATGTATTTGCTGTAGTGTAGCGGTTCCCACCCGCTCCCTCCCCGTGCACGCGCGCGCTACCGTGCGCGCTCCCGACTTTCCCGCCCCCGATCCCGCCCCCCTCTCTCTTCAGTTTTTCATCGATGGCCGCCCACCCACCTCCCATGGTCAGCTCCCACCCACCAACGATTGCGGCCATCGATGCCGGTGCAGAGAGGGCCACAGAGTGGCTCTCTCTGCATCGGATGGGGGAAAAATGTTATTGCAGGATGCCTCGATATCGAGGCATCACTGCAATAACTGTAAAGCGGCTGGAAGCGATCAGGATCGCTTCCAGCCGCTTTAATCCCCAAAGTCGTACAGGGTACGTCGCTGGTCTTTAAAGACCAGGTTGTGTGCGACGTACCCTGTACGACTCGTGTCGTTAAGGGGTTAATTACTAATATATACTGTGCATATATAAACATTTATTGTGTGCGCAGACCTTATGTAATACAGCACTTAATTACTGATATACTGCGCATATATAAACATTTGTGTGTACAGACATTTTGTAATGTGGCACTTAATTACTGATATATACTATGCCTATATAAACATTTATTGTGTGTGCTGACAGACCTCATGTAATGCAGCGCTTAATTACTGATATATACTGTGCCTATATAAATATTTATTGTGTGTACTGACCTTTTGTAATGTGGCACTTACATGGGAGGGGTATAGAAGTAGTACCGGTAGGAGTGAGGGGCCTAAATATAGTACCGGTAGGAGGAGGGAGGTGCGTAGAGGTAGTACTAGTAGGAGGAGGGAGGGGCATAGAAGTAGTACTGGTTGGAGGGAGGGGCGTAGGAGGGAGGGGCGTAGAAGTAGTACCGGTAGGAGGAGGGAGGGGCGTAGAAGCAGTACCAGTAGGAGTAGGGAAGGATATAGAAGCAGTACTGGAAAGAGGAGGGAGGGGCGAAAATGTATTACCAATAGGTGGCAGGAGGGGCGTAGAAGTAGTACTGGTAGGAGGGGCATAGAAGTAGTACTGGTAGGAGGGGCATAGAAGTAGTACTGGTAGGAGGGGCATAGAAGTAGTACTGGTAGGAGGGGCATAGAAGTAGTACTGGTAGGAGGAGGGAGGGGCATAGAAGTAGTACTGGTAGGAGGAGGGAAGGGCATAGAAGTAGTACTGGTAGGAGGAGGGAGGGGCATAGAAGTAGGAGGAGGGAGGGGCATAGAAGTAGTACTGGTAGGAGGAGGGAAGGGCATAGAAGTAGTACTGGTAGGAGGAGGGAAGGGCATAGAAGTAGTACTGGTAGTATGAATTTATTTTTCTTGTTCTACCATTTAAAACATAATTTTATTTCAGGTATTTGACTGACTTTAACACAATGCATTTTTCAGCTTTACTTTCTGATTAAAGACTAAAATACAGCATTATCGTGAATAAGAAACCCAAATAACTCCAGATAATCTCTTGTCATTATAGCGCTCAACCCAGAGACTGGGCTACTAGTTGTGAAAGTGGAAGATGAAATGACAGATAAAATGTACGGTCATTCAGGTGAAATGCGTAGTCATCTGGGTGAAATGCATTCAGGCCTCTCTGTTGGTGAGTACTGATAAGGGGGAGTCAGCTCTTGCGCACAATTACAGCTGTACGGTTTTGTTTAGTACGCTAGTTGGTAGAACTAGACCCCCTGCCACTTCTGGTTCCTATTTTCTTCTGAAGTGTAATTAATTCACAGGCTAGCAGTAAGCTCTAGTGTTCCCTTACAGTATTTACCACCTCTACTATAAGTTTGTTCCATGCACTAACCCTACTCTCTGTACTTCTTCAAATTAATGCTGAACCTACTTCCTTCTAACATGACATTATGGTCTGGTGTTTAGTGACACCGTCATCTCAGTTGTATTAAATCCCTTAATGTAAATGACGGTGTCTCTCTTCTGTGTAAGCTGTAAATATAAATAACCAGACATAATGTTGTGATATTTTTATTGTTTTCTACCAGCTTAGTGTCCTCCTGTTTACAGCCTCTGGTTTATTTCTATACTTCAGGAGATAACGTTATCTGAACTGTGCACAATACACAAGATGAGGTTTAACTAGTCATCTATATAGTCACATAGGAACCTCACTACTGCTAAGCCCTACTCAACTTACCTGCTAATACCTCTTCCTATACACCCAGCACCTACTGACCTTACCTACTGCTAATACCTCTTCCTATACACACAGCACCTACTGACCTTACCTGCTGCTAATACCTCTTCCTATACACACAGCACCTACTGACCTTACCTGCTGCTAGTACCTCTTCCTATACACCCAGCACCTACTGACCCTACCTGCTGCTAATACCTCTTCCTAATCACTCAGCTCCTACTGACCTTACCTTCTACTAATACCTCTTCCTATACACCCAGCACCTACTGACCTTACCTGCTGCTAATACCTCTTCCTATACACCCAGCACCTACTGACCTTACCTGCTGCTAATACCTCTTCCTATACACCCAGCACCTACTGACCTTACCTGCTGCTAATACCTCTTCCTAATCACTCAGCACCTACTGACCTTACCTGCTACTAATACCTCTTCCTAATCACTCAGCACCTACTGACCTTACCTGCTACTAATACCTCTTCCTATACACCCAGCACCTACTGACCTTACCTGCTGCTAATACCTCTTCCTAATCACTCAGCACCTACTGACCTTACCTGCTACTAATACCTCTTCCTATACACCCTGCACCTACTGACCTTACCTGCTACTAATACCTCTTCCTATACACCCAGCACCTACTGACCTTACCTGCTACTAATACCTCTTCCTATACACCCAGCACCTACTGACCTTACCTGCTGCTAATACCTCTTCCTATACACACAGCACCTACTGACCTTACCTGCTGCTAATACCTCTTCCTATACACTCAGCACCTACTGACCTTACCTGCAGCTAGTACCTCTTCCTATACACCCAGCACCTACTGACCCTACCTGCTGCTAATACCTCTTCCTAATCACTCAGCTTCTACTGACCTTACCTGCTGCTAATACCTCTTCCTAATCACTCAGCACCTACTGACCTTACCTGCTACTAATACCTCTTCCTATACACCCAGCACCTACTGACCTTACCTGCTACTAATACCTCTTCCTATACACCCAGCACCTACTGACCTTACCTGCTGCTAATACCTCTTCCTATACACCCTGCACCTACTGACCTTACCTGCTGCTAATACCTCTTCCTATACACCCTGCACCTACTGACCTTACCTGCTGCTAATACCTCTTCCTATACACCCTGCACCTACTGACCTTACCTGCTGCTAATACCTCTTCCTATACACCCTGCACCTACTGACCTTACCTGCTGCTAATACCTCTTCCTATACACCCAGCGCCTATTGACCTTACCTGCTGCTAATACCTCTTCCTATACACCCAACACCTATTGACCTTACCTGGTGCTAATACCTCTTCCTCTACACCCTGCACCTACTGACCTTACCTGCTGCTAATACCTCTTCCTATACTCCCTGCACCTACTGATCTTACCTGCTACTAATACCTCTTCCTATACACCCAGCACCTATTGACCTTACCTGCTGCTAATACCTCTTCCTATACACCCAGCACCTATTGACCTTACCTGCTGCTAATACCTCTTCCTATACACCCAGCACCTATTGACCTTACCTGCTGCTAATACCTCTTCCTATACACCCAGCACCTATTGACCTTACCTGCTGCTAATACCTCTTCCTATACACCCAGCATCTATTGACCTTACCTGCTGCTAATACCTCTTCCTATACACCCTGCACCTACTGACCTTACCTGCTGCTAATACCTCTTCCTATACACTCAGCACCTACTGACCTTACCTGCTGCTAATACCTTATTATTTTTTATTTTTAAAGTAAATGTTTATACCTGTTTTATGCTGAAATTTTATTAGCTGGGACACAGGAAATATAACGAGGAATCTCCTTTTATTTTTGCAGATAAAGGTGACACTGATATAGTAAAGCTCGAATTAACAGAAGAACTGTGCGTAAAAAGTCAGCTTGAAGATAAGGAGATTAGTGATGATGTCAGCACAGGTGAGTGCGAGACTGAGGGCGCAGGTCACAGGTGAGTGCATGCGTTAGTGACATATGAGGGATGATGGTTACAGGTGAGCGCGTGTGTGTGTGGTGCAGGTTACAGGCAAATATCCATGTGTGATGTGTCTATGGGGCGCAGGTTACAGGCGAGTGTGTGTGGTGCAGGTTACAGGCAAATATGCATGTGTGATCTGTCTGTGAGGCACAGGTTACAGGCAAATATGCATGTGTTATCTGTCTGTGAGGCACAGGTTGCAGGCAAATATGCATGTGGGATGTGTCTGTGGGGCGCAGGTTACAGGCGAGTGTGTGGTGCAGGTTACAGGCAAATATGCACGTGTGATGTGTCTGTGGGGCACAGGTCACAGGCGAGTGTGTGTGTGTGATGCAGGTTACAGGCAAATATGCATGTGTGATGTGTCTGTGGGGCACAGGTCACAGGTGAGTATGTGTGTGTGGGGTGCAGGTTACAGGCAAATATGCATGTGTGATATATCTGTGGGGCGCAGGTTACAGGCAAATATGCATGTGTGATGTGTCTGTGGGGCACAGGTCACAGGCGAGTGTGTGTGTGTGTGATGCAGGTTACAGGCAAATATGCATGTGTGATGTGTCTGTGGGGTGCAGGTTACAGACGAGTGTGTGTGACGCAGGTTACAGGCAAATATGCATGTGTGATGTGTCTGTGAGGCGCAGATCACAGGCGTGTGTGTGTGATGCAGGTTACAGGCAAATATGCATGTGTGATGTGTCTGTGAGGCGCAGATCACAGGCGTGTGTGTGTGATGCAGGTTACAGGCAAATATGCATGTGTGATGTGTCTGTGGGGCATAGGTCACAGGCGAGTGTGTGTGTGTGATGCAGGTTACAGGCAAATATGCATGTATGATGTGTCTGTGGGGCGCAGGTTACAGGTGAGCGCGTGTGTGTGTGTGATGCAGGTTACAGGCAAATATGCATGTGTGATGTGTCTGTGGGGCACAGGTCACAGACGAGTGTGTGTGGTGCAGGTTACAGGCAAATATGCATGTGTGATGTGTCTGTGGGGCTCAGGTTACAGGCGAGTGTGTGTGGTGCAGGTTACAGGCAAATATGCATGTGTGATGTGTCTGTGGGGCACAGGTCACAGGCGAGTTTGTGTGTGATGCAGGTTACAGGCAAATATGCATGTGTGATGTGTCTGTGGGGCTCAGGTTACAGGCGAGTGTGTGTGGTGCAGGTTACAGGCAAATATGCACGTGTGATGTGTCTGTGGGGCACAGGTCACAGGCGAGTTTGTGTGTGATGCAGGTTACAGGCAAATATGCATGTGTGATGTGTCTGTGGGGCTCAGGTTACAGGCGAGTGTGTGTGGTGCAGGTTACAGGCAAATATGCACGTGTGATGTGTCTGTGGGGCACAGGTCACAGGCGAGTTTGTGTGTGATGCAGGTTACAGGCAAATATGCATGTGTGATGTGTCTGTGGGCGCAGGTTACAGGTGAGCGCGCGTGTGTGTGTGATGCAGGTTACAGGCAAATATGCATGTGTGATGTGTCTGTGGGACGCAGGTTACAGGCGAGTGTGTGTGACGTGTCTGTGGGACGCAGGTTACAGGCGAGCGTGTGTGTGACGTGTCTGTGGGACGCAGGTTACAGGCGAGCGTGTGTGTGACGTGTCTGTGGGATGCAGGTTACAGGCGAGCGTGTGTGTGACGTGATTGTGGGAATCAGGTTACAGGCGAGTGTGTGACTTGTTTGTGGGACGCAGGTTACAGGCGAGCTTCTGTGGGACGCAGGTTACAGGCGAGTGTTTGTGTGACGTGTTTGTGGGAAGCAGGTTACAGGCGAGTGCGTGTGTGACGTGTCTGTGGGGCGCAGGTTACAGGCGATCATGTGTGTGACGTGTCTGTGGGAAGCAGGTTACAGGCGAGTGTGTGTTATGTGTCTGTGGGAAGCAGGTTACAGGCGATCATGTGTGTGACGTGTCTGTGGGACGCAGGTTACAGGCGAGCGTGTGTGTGACGAGTTTGTGGGAAGCAGGTTACAGGCGAGCTTGTGTGTGACGTGTCTGTGGGACGCAGGTTACAGGCGAGCGCGCGTGTGTGTGACGTGTTTGTGGGACGCAGGTTACAGGCGAGCGTGTGTGTGACGTGTCTGTGGGACGCAGGTTACAGGCGAGCGTGTGTGTGTGTGACGTGTTTGTGGGACACAGGATGCAGGTTACAGACAAATATGCATGTGTGATGTGTCTGGGGCACAGGTCACAGGCGAGTGTGTGTGATGCAGGTTACAGGCAAATATGCATGTGTGATGTGTCTGTGGGGAGCAAGTCACAGGCGAGTGTATGTGGCGCAGGTTACAGGCAAATATGCATGTGTGATGTGTCTGTGTGGCGCAGGTCACAGGCGAGTGTGTGGGGCGCAGGTTACAGGCAAATATGCATGTGTGATGTGTCTGTAGGGTGCAGGTTACAGGCGAGTGTGTGTGTGATTTATCTTTGGGGCGCAGGTCACAGGCAAATATGCATGTGTGATGTGTCTGTAGGGTGCAGGTTACAGGCGAGTGTGTGTGGCGCAGGTTACAGGCAAATATGCATGTGTGATGTGTCTGTGGGGCGTAGGTCACAGGCGAGTGTGTGTGGCGCAGGTTACAGGCAAATATGCATGTGTGATGTGTCTGTGTGGCGCAGGTCACAGGCGAGTGTGTGGGGCGCAGGTTACAGGCAAATATGCATGTGTGATGTGTCTGTAGGGTGCAGGTTACAGGCGAGTGTGTGTGTGATTTATCTTTGGGGCGCAGGTCACAGGCAAATATGCATGTGTGATGTGTCTGTAGGGTGCAGGTTACAGGCGAGTGTGTGTGTGATTTATCTTTGGGGCGCAGGTCACAGGCAAATATGCATGTGTGATGTGTCTGTGGGGTGCAGGTTACAGGCGAGCGTGTGTGTGACGTGTTAGTGGGACGCAGGTTACAGGCGAGCGTGTGTGTGTGATGTGTCTGTGGGACGCAGGTTAGAGGCGAGTGTGTGTGTGATGTGTCTGTGGGGCACAGGTTAGAGGCGAGTGTGTTTGATGTGTCTGTGGGAAGCAGGTTACAGGCGAGTGTGTGTGACGTGTTTGTGGTACGCAGGTTACAGGCGAGTGCGTGTGTGACGTGTTTGTGGGAAGCAGGTTACAGGCGAGCGTGTGTGTGACGTGTTTGTGGGACGCAGGTTACAGGCGAGTGCGTGTGTGACGTGTTTGTGGGAAGCAGGTTACAGGCGAGTGCGTGTGTGACGTGTTTGTGGGAAGCAGGTTACAGGCGAGCGTGTGTGTGACGTGTTTGTGGGAAGCAGGTTACAGGCGAGTGTGTGTGACGTGTCTGTGGGACGCAGGTTACAGGCGAGCGAGTGTGTGACGTGTCTGTGGGAAGCAGGTTACAGGCGAGTGTGTGTGACGTGTCTGTGGGACGCAGGTTACAGGCGAGCGAGTGTGATGCAGGTTACAGGCAAATATGCATGTGTGATGTGTCTGTGGGGCGCAGGTCACAGGCGAGTGTGTGGGGCGCAGGTTACAGGCAAATATGCATGTGTGATGTGTCTGTGGGGCGCAGGTCACAGGCAAGTGTGTGTGTGATGCAGGTTACAGGTAAATATCCATGTGTGATATATCTGTGGGGTGCAGGTTACAGGCAAATATGCATGTGTGATGTCTGTGGGGCGCAGGTCACAGGCGAGTGTGTGTGTGATGCAGGTTACAGACAAATATGCATGTGTGATGTGTCTGTGGGGCGCAGGTCACAGGCGAGTGTGTGTGTGATGCAGGTTACAGACAAATATGCATGTGTGATGTGTCTGGGGCACAGGTCACAGGCGAGTGTGTGTGATGCAGGTTACAGGCAAATATGCATGTGTGATGTGTCTGTGGGGCGTAGGTCACAGGCGAGTGTGTGTGTGGCGCAGGTTACAGGCAAATATGCATGTGTGATGTGTCTGTGGGACGCAGGTTACAGGCGAGCGTGTGTGTGTGACGAGTTTGTGGGACGCAGGTTACAGGCGAGCGTTTGTGTGACGTGTCTGTGGGACGCAGGTTACAGGCGAGCGTGTGTGTGACGAGTTTGTGGGAAGCAGGTTACAGGCGAGCGAGTGTGTGTGACGAGTTTGTGGGAAGCAGGTTACAGGCGAGCGAGTGTGTGTGACGTGTCTGTGGGACGCAGGTTACAGGCGAGCGAGTGTGTGTGTGACGTGTCTGTGGGATACAGGTTACAGGTGAGCGTGTGTGTCACGTGTCTGTGGGATGCAGGTTACAGGAGAGCGTGTGTGTGTGACGTGTCTGTGGGATGCAGGTTACAGGCGAGTGTGTGACTTGTTTGTGGGACGCAGGTTACAGGCGAGCGTCTGTAGGATGCAGGTTACAGGCGAGCGTGTGTGTGACGTGTCTGTGGGACGCAGGTTACAGGCGAGCGTGTGTGTGGGACGCAGGTTACAGGCGAGCATGTGTGTGACGTGTTTGTGGGACGCAGGTTACAGGCGAGCGTGTGTGTGACGTGTCTGTGGGACGAAGGTTACAGGAGAGCATGTGTGTGACGTGTTTGTGGGAATCAGGTTACAGGCGAGCTTGTGTGTGACGTGTCTGTGGGACGCAGGTTACAGGAGAGCATGTGTGTGACGTGTTTGTGGGACGCAGGTTACAGGCGAGTGTGTGTGTGATGTGTTTGTGGGAATCAGGTTACAGGCGAGCTTGTGTGTGACGTGTCTGTGGGACGCCGGTTACAGGAGAGCGTCTGTGTGACGTGTTTGTGGGAATCCGGTTACAGGCGAGCGTGTGTGTGACGTGTCTGTGGGACGCAGGTTACAGGCGAGCATGTGTGTGACGTGTTTGTGGGACGCAGGTTACAGGCGAGTGTGTGTGTGATGTGTCTGTGGGACGCAGGTTACAGGCGAGCGTGTGTGTGACGTGTCTGTGGGACGCAGGTTACAGGCGAGCGTGTGTGTGACGTGTCTGTGAGACGCAGGTTACAGGAGAGCATCTGTGTGACGTGTTTGTGGGAATCAGGTTACAGGCGAGCGTGTGTGACGTGTTTGTGGGACGCAGGTTACAGGCGAGCGTGTGTGTGACGTGTCTGTGGGACGAAGGTTACAGGAGAGCATGTGTGTGTTACTTGTCTGTGGGACGCAGGTTACAGGCGAGCGTGTGTGACGTGTCTGTGGGACGCAGGTTACAGGAGAGCGTCTGTGTGACGTGTTTGTGGGAATCAGGTTACAGGCGAGCGTGTGTGTGACGTGTTTGTGGGAATCAGGTTACAGGCGAGCGTGTGTGTGACGTGTTTGTGGGAATCAGGTTACAGGCGAGCGTGTGTGTGACGTGTCAGTGGGACGCAGGTTACAGGCGAGCATGTGTGTGACGTGTTTGTGGGAAGCAGGTTACAGGCGAGTGTGTGTGACTTGTTTGTGGGACGCAGGTTACAGGCGAGCGTGTGTGTGACGTGTCTGTGGGACGCAGGTTACAGGCGAGTGTGTGACTTGTTTGTGGGACGCAGGTTACAGGCGAGTGTGTGACTTGTTTGTGGGACGCAGGTTACAGGCGAGCGCGTGTGTGACGTGTTTGTGGGAATCAGGTTACAGGCGAGCTTCTGTGGGACGCAGGTTACAGGCGAGCGTGTGTGTGACGTGTTTGTGGGACGCAGCTTACAGGCGAGCTTCTGTGGGACGCAGGTTACAGGCGAGCGTTTGTGTGACGTGTTTTTGGGACGCAGGTTACAGGCGAGCGTGTGTGTGACGTGTCTGTGGGACGCAGGTTACAGGCGAGCGTGTCTGTGGGACGCAGGTTACAGGCGAGCATGTGTGTGACGTGTTTGTGGGAATCAGGTTACAGGCGAGCGTGTGTGTGACGTGTTTGTGGGACGCAGGTTACAGGCGAGCGTGTGTGTGACGTGTTTGTGGGAATCGGGTTACAGGCGAGAGTGTGTGTGACGTGTTTGTGGGACGCAGGTTACAGGCGAGCGCGTGTGTGACGTGTCTGTGGGACGCAGGTTACAGGAGAGCGTGTGTGATGTGTTTGTGGGAATCAGGTTACAGGCGAGTGTGTGTGTGACGTGTTTGTGGGACGAGTTTGTGGGAATCAGGTTACCGGCGAGCGTGTGTGTGACGTGTTTGTGGGACGCAGGTTACAGGCGAGCGTGTGTGTGACGTGTCTGTGGGGCGCAGGTTACAGCCGAGTGTGTGACTTGTTTGTGGGACGCAGGTTACAGGCGAGCGTGTGTGTGACGTGTTTGTGGGAATCAGGTTACAGGCGAGCTTCTGTGGGACGCAGGTTACAGGCGAGCGTGTGTGTGACGTGTTTGTGGGACGCAGGTTACAGGCGAGCTTCTGTGGGACGCAGGTTACAGGCGAGCGTTTGTGTGACGTGTTTGTGGGACGCAGGTTACAGGCGAGCGCGTGTGACGTGTTTGTGGGACGCAGGTTACAGGCGAGCATGTGTGTGACGTGTCTGTGGGACGCAGGTTACAGGCGAGCGTGTGTGACGTGTCTGTGGGACGCAGGTTACAGGCGAGCATGTGTGTGACGTGTTTGTGGGAATCAGGTTACAGGCGAGCGTGTGTGATGTGTCTGTGGGACGCAGGTTACAGGAGAGCGTGTGTGATGTGTTTGTGGGAATCAGGTTACAGGCGGGCGTGTGTGTGACGTGTTTGTGGGATGCAGGTTACAGGCGAGCGCGTGTGTGACGTGTCTGTGGGACGCAGGTTACAGGAGAGCGTGTGTGATGTGTTTGTGGGAATCAGGTTACAGGCGAGTGTGTGTGACGTGTTTGTGGGACGCAGGTTACAGGCGAGCGCGTGTATGACGTGTTTGTGGGAATCAGGTTACAGGCGAGCGTGTGTGTGACGTCTCTGTGGGACGCAGGTTACAGGCGAGCGTGTGACGTGTCTGTGGGACGCAGGTTACAGGCGAGCGTGTGACGTGTTTGTGGGAATCAGGTTACAGGCGAGCATGTGTGACGTGTTTGTGGGACGCAGGTTACAGGCGAGCATGTGTGTGACGTGTCTGTGGGACGCAGGTTACAGGCGAGCGTGTGTGTGACGTGTCTGTGGGACGCAGGTTACAGGCGAGCGAGTGTGTGTGACGTGTCTGTGGGACGCAGGTTACAGGCGAGTGTGTGTGTGACGTGTCTGTGGGACGCAGGTTACAGGCGAGTGTGTGTGTGTGACGTGTTTGTGGGAATCAGGTTACAGGCGAGCTTCTGTGGGACGCAGGTTACAGGCGAGCGTGTGTGTGACGTGTTTGTGGGACGCAGGTTAAAGGCGAGCTTCTGTGGGACGCAGGTTACAGGCGAGCGTTTGTGTGACGTGTTTGTGGGACGCAGGTTACAGGCGAGCGTTTGTGTGACGTGTCTGTGGGACGCAGGTTACAGGCGAGCATGTGTGTGACGTGTTTGTGGGAATCAGGTTACAGGCGAGCGTGTGTGTGACGTGTTTGTGGGACGCAGGTTACAGGCGAGCGTGTGTGTGACGTGTTTGTGGGAATCGGGTTACAGGCGAGCGTGTGTGTGACGTGTTTGTGGGACGCAGGTTACAGGTGAGCGCGTGTGTGACGTGTCTGTGGGACGCGGGTTACAGGCGAGCGTGTGTGTGACGTGTTTGTGGGACGCAGGTTACAGGTGAGCGCGTGTGTGACGTGTTTGTGGGAATCAGGTTACAGGAGAGCGTGTGTGACGTGTTTGTGGGACGCAGGTTACAGGTGAGCGTGTGTGTGACGTGTTTGTGGGAATCAGGTTACAGGCGAGCGTGTGTGTGACGTGTTTGTGGGAATCGGGTTACAGGCGAGCGTGTGTGTGATGTGTTTGTGGGACGCAGGTTACAGGTGAGCGTGTGTGTGACGTGTTTGTGGGAATCAGGTTACAGGCGAGTGTGTGTGACGTGTTTGTGGGACGCAGGTTACAGGCGAGCGTGTGTGTGACGTGTTTCTGGGACGCAGGTTATAGGTGAGCGTGTGTGTGACGTCTCTGTGGGACGCAGGTTACAGGCGAGCGTGTCACGTGTCTGTGGGACGCAGGTTACAGGCGAGCGTGTGACGTGTTTGTGGGAATCAGGTTACAGGCGAGTGTGTGTGTGACGTGTTTGTGGGACGCAGGTTACAGGCGAGCATGTGTGTGACGTGTCTGTGGGACGCAGGTTACAGGCGAGCGTGTGTGTGACGTGTTTGTGGGAATCAGGTTACAGGCGAGTGTGTGACTTGTTTGTGGGACGCAGGTTACAGGCGAGCTTCTGTGGGACGCAGGTTACAGGTGAGCGTGTGTGTGACGTCTCTGTGGGACGCAGGTTACAGGCGAGCGTGTCACGTGTCTGTGGGACGCAGGTTACAGGCGAGCGTGTGACGTGTTTGTGGGAATCAGGTTACAGGCGAGTGTGTGTGTGACGTGTTTGTGGGACGCAGGTTACAGGCGAGCATGTGTGTTACGTGTCTGTGGGACGCAGGTTACAGGCGAGCGTGTGTGTGACGTGTTTGTGGGACGCAGGTTACAGGCGAGCGCGTGTGTGACGTGTTTGTGGGACGCAGGTTACAGGCGAGCGTGTGTGTGACGTGTCTGTGGGACACAGGTTACTGGCGAGCGTGTGTGTGACGTGTTTGTGGGAATCAGGTTACTGGCGAGCGTGTGTGTGGCGTGTTTGTGGGACGCAGGTTACAGGCGAGCGTGTGTGTGACGTGTTTGTGGGAATCGAGTTACAGGCGAGCGTGTGTGTGACGTGTCTGTGGGACGCAGGTTACAGGCGAGCGTGTGTGTGACGTGTTTGTGGGAAGCAGGTTACAGGCGAGCGTGTGTGTGACGTGTCTGTGGGACGCAGGTTACAGGAGAGCGTGTGTGTGATGTGTTTGTGGGAATCAGGTTACAGGCGAGTGTGTGTGACGTGTTTGTGGGACGCAGGTTACAGGCGAACGTGTGTGTGACGTGTTTGTGGGAATCAGGTTACAGGCGAGCGTGTGTGTGACATCTCTGTGGGACGCAGGTTACAGGTGAGTGTGTGACGTGTCTGTGGAACGCAGGTTACAGGCGAGCGTGTGTGTGACCTGTCTGCGGGATGCAGGTTACAGGCGAGCGTGTGTGTGACGTGTCTGTGGGAAGCAGTTTACAGGCGAGCGTGTGTGTGAAGTGTCTGTGGGACGCAGGTTACTGGCGAGCGTGTGTGTGACGTGTTTGTGGGAAGCAGGTTACAGGCGAGCGTGTGTGACGTGTTTGTGGGAAGCAGGTTACAGACGAGTGTGTGTGTGACGTGTTTGTGGGACGCAGGTTACAGGCGAGCGTCTGTGGGACGCAGGTTACCGCGTGTGTGACGTTTTTGTGGGAATCAGGTTACAGGCGAGCGTGTGTGTGACGTGTTTGTGGGACGCAGGTTACAGGCGAGCGTCTGTGGGACGCAGGTTACAGGCGAGCGTGTGTGTGACGTGTCTGTGGGACGCAGGTTACAGGCGAGCGAGTGAGTGTGTGTGACGTGTCTGTGGGACGCAGGTTACAGGCGAGCGTGTGTGTGTGACGTGTTTGTGGGACGCAGGTTACAGGCGAGCGTGTGTGTGACGTGTTTGTGGGACGCAGGTTACAGGCGAGCGTGTGTGTGACGTGTTTGTGGGAAGCAGGTAACAGGCGAGCGTGTGTGTGACGTGTCTGTGGGACGCAGGTTACAGGCGAGCGTGTGTGTGTGACGTGTCTGTGGGACGCAGGTTACAGGAGAGCGTGTGTGTGACGTGTTTGTGGGAATCAGGTTACAGGCGAGTGTGTGTGACGTGTTCGTGGGACGCAGGTTACCGCGTGTGTGACGTTTTTGTGGGAATCAGGTTACAGGCGAGCGTGTGTGTGACGTGTTTGTGGGACGCAGGTTACAGGCGAGCGTGTGTGTGACGTGTTTGTGGGAAGCAGGTAACAGGCGAGCGTGTGTGTGACGTGTCTGTGGGACGCAGGTTACAGGCGAGCGTGTGTGTGTGACGTGTCTGTGGGACGCAGGTTACAGGAGAGCGTGTGTGTGACGTGTTTGTGGGAATCAGGTTACAGGCGAGTGTGTGTGACGTGTTCGTGGGACGCAGGTTACCGCGTGTGTGACGTTTTTGTGGGAATCAGGTTACAGGCGAGCGTGTGTGTGACGTGTTTGTGGGACGCAGGTTACAGGCGAGCGTCTGTGGGACGCAGGTTACAGGCGAGCGAGCGAGTGTGTGTGACGTGTCTGTGGGACGCAGGTTACAGGCGAGCGTGTGTGACGTGTCTGTGGGACGCAGGTTACAGGAGAGCGTGTGTGTGACGTGTTTGTGGGAATCAGGTTACAGGCGAGTGTGTGTGACGTGTTCGTGGGACGCAGGTTACCGCGTGTGTGACGTTTTTGTGGGAATCGGGTTACAGGCGAGCGTGTGTGTGACGTGTCTGTGGGACGCAGGTTACAGGCGAGCGAGCGAGTGTGTGTGACGTGTCTGTGGGACGCAGGTTACAGGCGAGTGTGTGTGACGTGTCTGTGGGACGCAGGTTACAGGAGAGCGTGTGTGTGACGTGTTTGTGGGAATCAGGTTACAGGCGAGTGTGTGTGACGTGTTCGTGGGACGCAGGTTACCGCGTGTGTGACGTTTTTGTGGGAATCGGGTTACAGGCGAGCGTGTGTGTGACGTGTCTGTGGGACGCAGGTTACAGGCGATTGTGTGTGTGTGTGACGATTTTGTTAGACGCAGGTTACATGCGAGCGTGTGTGGCGTGTTTGTGGGAAGCAGGTTACAGGCGAGCTTGTGTGTGACGTGTTTGTGGGAAGCAGGTTACAGGCGAGCTTGTGTGTGACGTGTTTGTGGGAAGCAGGTTACAGGCGAGCTTGTGTGTGACGTGTTTGTGGGAAGCAGGTTACAGGCGAGCTTGTGTGTGACGTGTTTGTGGAAAGCAGGTTACAGGCGAGCGTGTGTGTGACGTGTTTGTGGGAAGCAGGTTACAGGCGAGTGTGTGTGACGTGTCTGTGGGACGCAGGTTACAGGCGAGCGTTTGTGGGACGCAGGTTACAGGCCAGCGTGTGTGGGGGACGCAGGTTACAGGCGAGCGTGTGTGGCGTGTTTGTGGGACGCAGGTTACAGGCGAGCGTGTGTGTGTGACGTGTTTCTGGGAATCAGGTTACAGGTGAGCGTGTGTGCGACGTGTCTTTGGGACGCAGGTTACAGGCGAGCGTGTGTGTGACGTGTCTGTGGGACGCAGGTTACAGGTGAGGGAGTGTGACATGTTTGTGGGAAGCAGGTTAAAGGTATGTGTGACATGTTTAACTAAATAATACACAAATATAAAAGTAACAATGATATATAGGGTGTAAGGATATGGGTGATCTGTGGGAGTCCTACTCAATTCCAGTGATTGAAGTGATTCAAGTGGTTTCTTGCCTCAAAAACAAAATAAGAAAAATATAGTGCAATACTATTTGGTGAAAAAGAAATATTATCTTCACATTCGTAGTCCCACCAAGGGGTTACTCAGGCTCTAGGTACAGGCGCACACCTGGTTTTATACTGCCAGGTAACCAGTATATACCAACCGTAAACAGCTGCTTCAGGTAAAAAGATTATTTATTATACATTAAATCATTAAAAGCCACAAATATATACGTCAATGTATACAGTCACTCGGGTATCGGACCACTGGCAGAGCTTTAAGTGGGAGAGATAACTTATCCTTTGGTAGGGTGGAGGGAAATAAAGTGACAAAGTAGATTAACTTTATAGCATAACATTAATATAGAAAGTGGTGTAGCACAAAGTCTTTGTTCAAACCCTGCGGTACCCTAGTATCCAAAATATAAATCCATTTAATCTCTGTTATGCTATAAAGTTAATCTACTTTTGAGGCAAGAAACCATATATGGATTGTAAACTTGGGGAATTAAAAAAAAATCCCATCTTAAAAATAATTCCACCTTAAATTAAACAATTGTAACCATTATATAAATAGAACAGAAAGTATCTTGATCTGAAGTGATGATGAAAATGCTGGATACTAATTAAACAAATACACAAAAACAAATACACAATATAAACTTGTTATCTTCACCTGGTAAAGATACATACATATGTAGATTGTATTAGAACTTGCAACATTACATAGTATATATGTAGAAAATACGCTACACTGTTTCTGTACTCGGTTTTAATCAAAACAAAGTAACATTCTTTGAATATAATTCATTGCAAAGGTTTTCATATAGATTCTATGTATAAGTTATTATAAATGTATCTATATAAGTATTTTACAGTGTTTTCATATAGATTCTATGTACAAGTTATTATAAATGTATTTTACAGTGTTTTCATATAGATTCTATGTACAAGTTATTATAAATGTATATATAAGTATTGTAAAGTGTTTTCAGGTTTTTCCTAACTATGTACAAGCGCAGATATTACAGCATGTAAACAAAGCAATAACAAGTCTGTTTACACAAATAATCTATCTATACATGAGGACTGCACAGATTGCGACTTTGCCCTTTTTAAAGATGGAGGATGCAACTCTGGATCAGTGAAGTGATAACCAATCACAAAAGAATGACATCAGCATTTAGGACCAATGGGAGGACTTTTCACCCTATTTCAGATGCACACCATCCAACTTTCCTTTGAAAAAGCCATACGCTTACGGTGAAACGTACATCAGGAACATTAACTGAACACCACTATACGTTGTTTACAAGTAAGGTCTCCAGGACAGGTATTGAGAGATTACTACTTACCCGGGGGAACCAGCTAAGCCGGTGTGGCACGCTATTTCTCTCCACCCTACCAAGTTATCTCTCCCACTTAAAAGTCTGCTAGTGGTTCGATACCCAATTGACTGTATACTTTGACGTATATATTTGTGGCTTTTAATGATTTTATGTATTTTAAATAAAAAAAATGTTTTTACCTAAAGCAGCTGTTTGCGGTTGGTATATACTGGTTACCTGGCAGTATAAAACCGGGTGTGCGCCTGTACCTAGAGCCTGGTAGGCTCAGCAAAGTGTGAGTAACCCCTTGGTGGGACTACGAATGTGAAGATAATATTTCTTTTTAACCAAATTGTATTGCACTATATTTTTCTTCTTTGTTTTTGAGGCAAGAAACCACTTGAATCACTTCAATCACTGGAATTGAGTAGGACTCCCACAGATCACCCATATCCTTACACTCTATATATCATTGTTACTTTTATATTTGTGTATTATTTAGTTTATCACTTTTTATTTTCACATATTTATTTACCAAGTGATTATTGTACTTTTGTTGAACATGTGTGACATGTTTGTGGGACGAAGGTTACAGGCGAGCAAGTGTGTGTGACATGTTTGTGGGACAAAGGTTACAGGCGAGCAAGTGTGTGTGACATGTCTGTGGGACAAAGGTTACAGGCGAGCAAGTGTGTGAGACGTGTCTGTGGGACGCAGGTTACAGGCGAGCGAGTGTGTGTGACGTGTCTGTGGGACGTAGGTTACAGGCGAGTGTGTGTGACGTGTCTGTGGGACGCAGGTTACAGGCGAGTGTGTATGACGTGTCTGTGGGACGCAGGTTACAGGCGAGCGAGTGTGTGGGACGCAGGTTACAGGCGAGCGAGTGTGTGTGACGTGCCTGTGGGAAGCAGGTTAAAGGTATGTGTGACATGTTTGACGTGTAAAAATAATTTCCTTGTACATGTTCTCATTATGAAATTAAAACTTACAAAGTCACTAGCTAAATAGCTTAGGGGATGGGAGCTAATCAGCTGCCGCACACACACTGGGCACACACTAGTAGCACACTGGGTACATACAAGCACACCCTGGGCATTCACTGGGCTCACACTAGGCACACACTGGTGATACAATGGGTACATACTAGGCACACACTGGACACATAGTAGGCGTATACTAGGCCCACCCCGGGCACATAGTAGGCCCACCCCGGGCACATCAGTAGTGGCCACCTCACAATCTCACCAATCACCAGCTGTGTTGTGCTTGAACGCTGCAATGCTTGTAGCTTCTAAGTAGGACTTTAATTATGTGTTTAAGCCTTTGTAGCAGTTAAACACATAGACTAAATGACATTTTTGCAATAGTTTACCTAGAAAAACAATACATTTTTAGAGCCTTATAGAATTTTGTGACATTACAAACAGCATCTGGTGCTATCATGATATTATAGCAGCTTTATTTTACATTAGAACAAATGTGTTTAAAATCCATGAGCCAGATATTTTCTATATAAAATCCATATGCTTTTTAATAATTTGGAATATTTTGATTTCACCTACACGTGCGCTGATGTTGATGGTTGTTTACAGATGTTGTGTACTAGTCTGACATGTCTTGCAAATATTTCAGATAAGTTATTGTAGAATTTATATTTATTTTGGAGATTATTCTGATATATTTTTATTTTATATTGTATTTTTTTTTTTCATTCTAATTTTCCATAGAGTAACATATTTATATTGTGTTTTTTTCTTTCAACAGATATATTGACAAACTGGAGTGTTCCTGGGCAACAAAAAAAAGGAAAAAAAACATATCCATGTTCTGATTGTGGGAAATGTTTTCCCCAGCAGTATAACCTAGTCCGACATCAAATGAGTCATAAAGGAGAGAAACCATTTTCCTGTTCTGTGTGTGGAAAATATTTTACCCAACAATATAATCTTGTCCGCCATCAGATGAGCCATAAAGGAGAGAAACCATTTTCTTGTTCTGAGTGTGGAAAATGCTTTACACAACAATGTACGCTAGATAAACATATGAGGATACACACTGGAGAAAAACCGTATTCGTGTACCCTTTGCGGTAAATTTTTTACCTGGGAACACACTTTTATTACGCATCAGAAAGTTCATACAGGAGACAAACCTTTTTCCTGCTCTGTATGTGGGAAACGTTTTGTTCATAAATCTGACGTTCTTAGGCATCAGAAAATACACACAGGAGATAAACCATTTGCGTGTTCAGAATGTGGAAAATGTTTTATTTCTGAATCTCACCTTCTTAGGCACAAGAACATTCATGAAGCAGTAGAGAGAATATTTCCGTGCTCTGTGTGTGGGAAAAGTTTTACTCAGCAATCATATCTTACTATTCATAAGAAAATTCATACGGGAGGCAAACCATTTTCATGCAATGAATGTGGAAAATGTTTTAATCTGCAACACTCCCTTATTAGACATCAGATCATTCATACGGGAAAGAAACCGTTTTCATGTTCTGAATGTGGCAAGTCTTTTACTTGGCAACACTCTCTTATTAGACATCAGAAAAACCATGCGGGAGAGAAACCGTTTTCTTGTAAGGATTGTGGGAAATGTTTCATCTATCAGTCACATCTTTATCGGCATCAGAAAATTCATGCCGATGAAAAACCGTATTCATGTTCTGATTGCGGAAAGCATTTTACCTGGCAACATTCACTTGTTTCCCATCAGAAAATTCATAATGAGGTGATTAAAGTTTCCTGTACCTAAAGAAGAAAATGGTTTGCCAGACAACAGATAATAATAATAATGTAAAAAATGATTAAATATTATTTTATCCATATACAGCACATAACTCTGTATAAAAAAAACAAAATTTATGCTTACCAGATAAATGTCTTTCTTTCCTGGCAGGGAGAGTCCACAACTCATTCATTTCTGTTGGGAAATACAACACCTGGTTACCAGGTGGAGGCAAAGACTTAAATATCCCTCCCACTTCCCCTATCTTCCCAGTCATTCAGCCAAGGGGAGAAACATCAGGGTATAAAGGTGCCAGAAGAAATTATAAAAAGGGAGACACCCAAACAAAAATATCTTACGGGTGGGATCGTGGACTCTCCCTGCCAGGAAAGAAAGGAATCATCTAGTAAGCATAAATGTTGTTTTCTTTCCATAAGGCATGGAGAGTACACAACTTCATTCCTTACTGTTGGGAAAACCATACCCAAGCTCCTGAGGCCACTGAAGGAATAACGGGAGGGAACAAAAAGGAGGCAGACCCTAATCTGAGGGCACCACAGCCTACAAAACCTTTCTCCCAAAAGCTGCTTCAGCCGAAGCAAACACATCAAACTTGTAAAATTTAGAAAAAGTAAGCAGGACCAGTTAGCCGCCTAACAATCCTGCTCCATAGAGGCCTCATTCTTAAAAGCCCAGGAAGAAGCTACTGCTCTAGTGGAATGAGCCGTAATCCTCTCAGGAGGCTGTTGTCCCGCTGTCTCATAAGCTAGGCAGATGACACTCCTCATCCAGAAAGACAAGGAAAACGTAGTTACCTTCTGACCCCTATGTTTGCCTGCATAGATGACAGACAAAGATGAAGATTGTCTGAACTCCTTAGTAGCCTGAAAGTAACATTTCAAGGCACAAATCACATCAAGATTGTGAAGCAAACGTTCCTTCACCGAAGAAGGATTGGGACACAAGGAAGGAACAACAATCTCTTGATTAATGTTCTGATCTGACACCACCTTAGAAAGGAAACCTAACTTAGTACGTAAAACCACCTTATCGGTGTGAAAAACAAGGTAAGGGGGATCACACTGCAAGGCCGAAATCTCCGAGACCCTGTGAGCAGATGCAATAGCCAACAGAAACAGAACCTTCCAGGATAACAGTTTAATGTCAACAGTATGCATTGGCTCAAACGGAGCCTTCTGCAACACATGGAGAACAAGGTTGAGGCTCCAAGGTGGAGCCACCCTTCTAAACACAGGCCTAAGCCTAGTCAGGGCCTTAACAAAGGACTGCACATCAGGAAGTGCAGCTAATCTCTTGTGCACCAACAGGGCTGATATCTGCCCCTTCAGGGAACTAGCAGGCCCTTCTCTAATCCTGGAGAAAAGATACATTTCCGGCAACCTTAACCTTATGCCATGAAAAACCACGCCCTTCAAACCAGTGCAGATAAGTCCGCCACACCTTATGGTAGATGCGTCGAGTAACTGGCTTACAAGCTTGAATCAAAGTGTCAATCAGAGAAACCTCTTGGCTAAGACTAAGCGTTCAATTTCCATGTGTCGGCCTCAGAGAATCTAGATTTTGATGTAGGAAGGGACATCCCCACCAGATCCGCAAACCATGTCCTTCACGGCCAGGATGGAACAATTAAAATCACTGGTGCTTGCTTGATCCGAGCTACCACACTATGGAGAAGAGGAAATAGATATGAGTCTGAACCTTCAGGGAACCGCTAGAGCATCTATTAGTTCTGCTTGAGGATCCCTCAATCTTGATCCATACCTGGGTAGTTTGGCATTTAGACGGGAGGCCATGAGGTCTATCTCCAGCATCCCCCATCTGGAGCATATCTCTGCAAATACCTCGGGGTGGAGAGACCATTCCCCCTGGTGAAAAGATTGCCTGCTGAGGAAGTCGGCTTCCCAGTTGTTCACACCCGGAATGTGGATTGCTGACAGCATACAGTTGTGGGTCTCCGCCCATTCGAGGATCTGAGAAACCTCTCTCATCACTCAAGAACTCCTCGTTCCTCCCTGATGGTTGATGTAGGCTACCGAAGTTATATTCTTCAATTGGAATCTGATAAACTGGGATGAACCCAGAAGGGGCCTAGCCTTCAGGGCATTGAATATTGCCCGAAGTTCCAAGATATTGATCGGCAACGTGGACTCCTCCTGAGTCCACAGACCCTGTGCCTTCCTGGCACCCCAAACGGTTCCCCAGCTGGATAGACTTGCGTCCATAGTCACAATCTCCCAGGACGGTCTCAAGAAGCACGTGCCTTGGGACAGGTGATCTTGACAGAGCCACCAAGAGAGCGAATCTCTCGAAGGCTGTCCAGTATTATCTGTTGAGACAGGTCTGGATGGTTGCCATACCATTGTCTCAGCATGCATAGTTGTAAGGGTCTGAGATGGAATCTGGGAAAGGGAACGTTGTCCATACAAGACACCATGAAGCCAATCACCTCCATACACTGGGCCAAGGAAGGACTTAGGGAAGCCTGGAGGGCAAGGCAAGGTGATGTTCGCTTGCAACGTCTCTGATCCGTTAGGAAGATGTTCATGGATACCGAGTCTAACTGTATCCAGGAAATTCATCCTGGTATTTGGAGTAAGAAAACTCTTTTCCAAGTTTATCTTCCATCCATTTTCCAAGTGCTCCCTTGCTGGACGAAAAGATGGTGCCTGTACCAAGATATCATCCAGGTAAGGTGCTACTGCGATACCTTGTATTCTGGCAACCGCTAGAAAAGCTCTCAGAACCTTCATAAATATTCTTGGAGCAGTAGCTAAGCCAAACGGAAGTGCTATGAACTGGAAGTGTTGATCCAGAAATGCAAACCTCAGGTATGCATCCTTCAGGTCTATGGGAGTCATAAACTGTCCTTCCTGAACCAGAGGAAAGATTGATCTTATTGTCTCCATCTTGAAGGATGGGACGCTTGAAATTTGTTTGGGCATTGCAAATCCAGAACTGGACGCAAAATTCCCTCCTTCTTGGGAACCACGAAGAGGTTTGAATAGAACCCCAGACCTCTTTCTGATGCAGGTACCGGGAAAATTACTCCTAAAAAGACTAGGTCCCGTATGCAACCTAAAAAGGCAGTCCTCTCCTCTGGTCTTGTAGACAGTCTGGAGAGAAGGAATCTGCCCCTGGGCAGATGGCACTTGAATCCTATCCGGTATCCCTGAGATACTACCTCCAGAACCCAAGGCTCCTGAACATCCTGAAACCAAGTGTCTGAAAATCTGCCCCCTACTCAATCCAATCCCTTCATGACGATTTGTTATTGTCAAGCTTCTTTGTCTGTTTGGACTTGTTCCAGGACTGAGCCGGCTTCCAAGTACTCTTGGGCTGCTCGGGTTTGGATGAGGATTGAGATTGTTGGGACTTGTCTGAACGAAAGGAACGAGAACTGTCCTCCCTTAGCTCTGTTCTTCTTATCCTGTTATAGGAAGGCTCCTTATGGAGTCCAGACCTGGTCCGAATAAGATCTTCCCCTTGAAGGGGAGAGAAAGTAACCTGGACTTGGAAGTCATATCTGCAGACCAAGACTTGAACCATAGAGCCCGGCAGGCTAGAACCGCAAAACCTGACGCCTTTGCGTTCAGGCGTATAATTTGCATATTCACATCACAGATGAAGGAGTTAGCACCAGTAGGTAGCTGCTCCCGACACCACGGCTACTGCTGCCGCAAGTTGGAATACAAATCCTATGTGTTGGAACATTTTCTCCTCAGGCAAGTTTCCAACATCGTGTCCATAGGCTCTCTAAAGGACAAACTATCCTCAAGGGGGATAGTAGTACCAGTACACAGAAGGTGACGTCGCTACAGCCCAGGAGGTGTGTGAGGGGCTGGCCAATTACAGTCCTCTGGAGTCGGTCAATGCAAATACACTGTTGGCGGGGTGCCAGCTTGAGAGGAAGTCGAGCAAACTTCATAAAGCATGAATCGGAAGGAAGCAGCACTCCAAAACAGTAGGATAAAAATTCCAATCTTTATTCAAACATTTAAAAAATGAAAAACATGTCCAGTGCAAGACAACAGAGCACAGCACAAAAGCAAAAATTCACAGGAGGGGGGAGTGGAGTCCTAACATGTTTCGTGCTGTTCAGCACTTAATCATAGGATAACTCCCCACCTGTGTGATACACAATTTAACTATCTCTTGGCCAATCAGAGTTTTCAAGGCCAAGTCACACCTTCACAATCAAATACTTAGGTGTGAATAGTGCATCACAAACAGTGGAAGAATAATGTAATAATGTGCAATAACAAATAATAAAACAAATAAATAGACAATTGAATAAAAACAACATGAAAAAATGAAAGAATAAAAAAACATAATTGCAAATTCCCATTATTGAACTTATAATGTATACATAGAAACGCTATATAAGCGTGCATATTCCAAAAAAGATATTTTGAAAAGGCAATTATTGCATTAAAATATCAATAATGGAAAATTTAGATTACATAATTCTATACATAGCCTCAAACTGCATATAAGTTTTTTTATTATTGATGTCCAGACCGACTCTTAATATTCTGGTCTGACATGACAATATAATAAACTTTAATAAATATGATGTATAAGGGATGTTATAAAGAAAATTACATTAAAGAGTCTTACAGAAAGGCCATTTCAAACATTATCATTATCTAGAGAGAGAAAAAAAAGCTTGGAAAAAACATTTGATCATGTGCAATTTGCTATATACCAAAATTTAATTGGCAAAATATGTTAGAGCATAAATGATGATGCTAAAATTAATGTAGGTCAATGTAGAGTGACATCTGATTATTGAGGCAGGGCATATTGGTCACAGATAAGGGACACAAAAAACTAATATTATTATAACCCATACATAAATATTATGTTAATGTGAAAACATATACATAAATCATTAAAGGTATTAGATGTTGCACTTCCATAAAAATTACAATTATAACAGGTATTCCATTTCATGGCTACTATGAAATGTTATACATTTTCTAATAGTTAACCTAAGATCATCCAAACAATAGATATGTTTATTCCACAAAGTAACTGATGTCCCATTCCTTGTTAAGACCATGGGGTGCTCTGGTATTAAGTTTCCATATCCAATAAAGCTCTTTTTTGGATAGTATGGTGTAGATATTGCCACCTCGAATAGGCCTTTTGACTACATCAATTACTTTTACTGTGATCTTAGGTTGATCCGTGAAATGTAAACCATTAAAGTGTCTTGCTACACTGGAATCCTTGTTATAATTTTTTATGTCTCTTCTGTTTTCTCCTATCCTAGACCTAAGGGCACGTGAGGTTTGACCCACGTACTGATCCAAACATAGAACACATTCTATGAGGTAGACCACAAAAGTAGTACCGCAATTGGTGTAATGATCAATCTTGAATTTATCTTTAGTTGAGTGAATAATGAAATCTACTCCCATAGAAATATGTTGACAAGAATGGCAATACTCAGGGGTGATGACACTTTAGTAAATCTTGTTGACAAAATCAAATGTGTATCAAAAAAGGCATCAACACTTGCCAAGAAACTTGCCCCCAGTATGATCAATAGTAATATTGGAGAAAGAGGGACGCAGTGGCTTAGTAAGAAAGGAACTTTCACATGTTTATCAAGGAACTGCCATTCTTGTCAACATATTTCTATGGGAGTAGATTTCATTAGTCACTCAACTAAAGATAAATTCAAGATTGATCATTACGCCAATTGCGGTACTACTTTTGTGGTCTACCTCATAGAATGTGTTCTATGTTTGGATCAGTACGTGGGTCAAACCTCACGTGCCCTTAGGTCTAGGATAGGAGAACACAGAAGAGACATAAAAAATTATAACAAGGATTCCAGTGTAGCAAGACACTTTAATGGTTTACATTTCACGGATCAACCTAAGTTCACAGTAAAAGTAATTGATGTAGCCAAAAGGCCTATTCGAGGTGGCAATATCTACACCATACTATCCAAAAAAGAGCTTTATTGGATATGGAAACTTAATACCAGAACACCCCATGGTCTTAACAAGGAATGGGACATCAGTTACTTTGTGGAATAAACATATCTATTGTTTGGATGATCTTGGGTTAACTATTAAAAAATGTATAACATTTCATAGTAGCCATGAAATGGAATACCTGTTATAATTGTAATTTTTATGGAAGTGCAACATCTAATACCTTTAATGATTTATGTATATGTTTTCACATTAACATAATATTTATGTATGGGTTATAATAATATTAGTTTTTTGTGTCCCTTATCTGTGACCAATATGCCCTGCCTCAATAATCAGATGTCACTCTACATTGACCTACATTAATTTTAGCATCATCATTTATGCTCTAACTAACATATTTTGCCAATG
The DNA here is from genome assembly GCF_027579735.1 of Bombina bombina. Classification (NCBI taxonomy): domain Eukaryota; kingdom Metazoa; phylum Chordata; class Amphibia; order Anura; family Bombinatoridae; genus Bombina; species Bombina bombina. The sequence goes on along the minus strand of NC_069505.1, from coordinate 468,516,378 downwards.
AAATTTTGGTATATAGCAAATTGCACATGATCAAATGTGTTTTCCAAGCTTTTTTTCTCTCTAGATAATGATAATGTTTGAAATGGCCTTTCTGTAAGACTCTTTTAATGTAATTTTCTTTATAACATCCCTTATACATCATATTTATTAAAGTTTATTATATTGTCATGTCAGACCAGAATATTAAGAGTCGGTCTGGACATCAATAATAAAAAACTTATATGCAGTTTGAGGCTATGTATAGAATTATGTAATCTAAATTTTCCATTATTGATATTTTAATGCAATAATTGCCTTTGCAAAATATCTTTTTTGGAATATGCACGCTTATATAGCGTTTCTATGTATACATTATAAGTTCAATAATGGGAATTTGCAATTATGTTTTTATCATTCTTTCATTTTTTCATGTTTTTATTCAATTGTCTATTTATTTGTTTTATTATTTGTTATTGCACATTATTACATTATTCTTCCACTGTTTGTGATGCACTATTCACACCTAAGTATTTGGTTGTGAAGGTGTGACTTGGCCTTGAAAACTCTGATTGGCCAAGAGATAGTTAAATTGTGTATCACACAGGTGGGGAGTTATCCTATGATTAAGTGCTGAACAGCACGAAACATGTTAGGACTCCGCTCCCCCCTCCTGTGAATTTTTGCTTTTGTGCTGTGCTCTGTTGTCTTGCACTGGACATGTTTTTCATTTTTTAAATGTTTGAATAAAGATTGGAATTTTTATCCTACTGTTTTGGAGTGCTGCTTCCTTCCGATTCAGGGGATAGTAGTACGCTTAGCTAGCGTCAAAATGACACCATCCACCTTAGGGATGGAACCCCACAATTTTATTTGAGAGTCAGAGACCGGGAACAATTTCTTAAAAGTTGCTGAGGGAGAAAGGAATTCCCAATTCCTTCCTATTCATTACTAATGTTTGCATACGAACTGGTACAGGAAAAGTCTGTGGGACCTTCCTGTCTTCGTAGACCCTGTCTAACTTAGGGATCTTATGTTCCTCAGGTAGCTTAGCCTCTGGAATCTCTAGCGTATACAGGACCTCCTTTAGTAAAACACGCAAATGTTCAATTTTGAATCCAAAGGAGGGTTTCTCTGCCGGGGGAAACTTAGTAACAGATGTCTCAGACTCAGAACGTTCACCCTCTGATGCTACAGAGGTTAACTCATCCTCGGATAGCTGAGCCATACAAGCTAGATCCGATAGGAATTTAGAAGACTCCAAGTTGAGAGAACTATGTTTAACCTTTCTCTTACGTTTTTCCAGAGATAGGTAAGGCACTCAGGGCCGCAGACACTGCCGATTGTAGCTGCGCAGTAAAGTCCACAGGAAAAAGTCCCCCTACAGATGGAGAATTAGCTGTGCCGTGGGGAACTGCATGTGAAGCGAATTGAGTAGACAGGGCAGAAATCTCTCTGGTCATAGTCCTGAGAGGTTGATGGCTTAGATGGACTAATTGCGCTATGGGTATTGGCAGACTTGGCTCCCTTCTAAGACTTTAAAACAGTGCTTAGGCAATTGGAACAAAATTGAGCAAGCGGGCAAACCACAGCCTCCTCACAATATAAACAGGTATTATTATTCACTATCAGAGTCCTCCATAGCTTTGGTATGTAATTCCACAGATGGAATAAAAAAAACATTACAAAAATTCAAGTGTTTTTAATATAAACAGGCACCTTTACAATCCCAATGGCTGGGGCACTCACCACCTCCTAGACCCAGACAAATGATCAGTGAAACTCTCTCCTCAGGAGTGCTGTCTGCAGCAGGATCGCAAGGAAGGGAAAGAGGCCACACCCAGACACGTGGTGCGCAAGACATGACTTCCCCTGCTATGCAAAAGAGTGTTAAGTTAATATAAGCTACGCAACACTCAAAAACATAAGTGAAAGCTGTCTGTTCCCAAGCCAAAAGCACACAGTCTTATGAGCCCAAACCTGATGCAGAACATAAAAATCCCCATAACTGTTCCCAATAATCTCCCTAAAGGAGATATTAACCCTTGATCCTATTGAGGTATAGAGGAGTCACACTGTGACCCTTTACAGGAGTCCCTGCTATAACAATAAAGTGGAGTTACCCTCTAGGATCCATGCTGTGGAACAGATACAGCCTCTTGAGTGTGACAGCCTTGTAGTGACGCTCTGACAAGGACCTGAGTGATTAAAAACAAGCAGTGAAACTTGTCAACACTGATTGCTTAGGAGTTGTTAGCTAACTGCCTGCATCACCAGACTCTAACTTGTATCAATACTCTCACTGACAGGTTCATATGATTACTTAAAACTCCAGTACTCTCTTGAAGGGAACAACCCCATTACAGGACTATCCAAATCTTCTGACACTTCTCTGCCATCCTCCTCTAGTGACAAAAGGCAAAGAATAATTGGGGGTTAGTGGAAGTGGGAGGGATATTTAAGCCTTTGGCTGGGGTTTCTTTGCCTCCTCCTGGTGGCTGGGTGTTGTATTTCCCAACAGTAAGGAATTGAGTCGTGGACTCTCCCTGCCCCATGGAAATAAAATAATGTACTCTGAAATACATTACTACTTTAATATTTTATTATTTTTGTAGATTTTGATGGGGGTTTTCCCCCCAGTAACATAGCACATAAAGTAATAGCTAATTTAACATGAAATGGCATTTTTGTAAATATATTTGATTTGAAGTGCAGTTATTTTTTTCTACTGTCTCTCATTGCATTTTTAGGCTACCACATCTGCTTGAACATTTCTGATATCTTTTATATTAACTTAATAATAAAATAAATATATGGTAAATATAAATGCATCCCGTTTTACTTGCACATAAATATTTGTGTTTATAAAGCTATGGAAGTTGTTAGATTTGATTTTTGTTTTGTGACACTTTATATTCTACGTATAGGAAAGAGATGTGTGAGAACAGGATGATGATGTGCTTGTTACTATATATAGTAAATCAAAGACTTGTTTTTCATTTTAGTGTGTGTATGTGTATATATAGATCTATCTATATCTATATAGAGAGAGAGAGAAAAAGAAAGAACATTCTAATATATATATACACACACACATATAGAGAGAGAGAACATTGTAATATAACTATATATACATACTGTAAGGGTTAAACTTCTGCTCACCTAGTAGCTCCACCCTTTTTACCTATATCAGTACCAGCACACCTGCAGACAAGTGCTTGGTAATTTGTTTTGTTCCTGAACTGCACGCTGTGCATATTGTTTAACTTTGTTTGCCGTCTCTCCTAACTTAAGTATAGTTCGTCCTATTTCTCAAATTACTCTGAGCCTCAGATTCGAAGGAATCCTCATCTATATTTCCCTTTGCAAAGAGAACTTTCATAATTACCCTCTGATCAGCTTCCAACTACGGATTCAGCTGTTCCACCTCTTCCTTGCATAAACTGAACTCTGCTACAATTCCGCTGTCAGCATATCCAGTGCTGCAACATAACAGCCTTCACGCTTGCGAGTGCTGACAGGCAGATTCACACAGTCTATTCAGAGGTAGGAGCTGCGCACACAGCCATCACGCTACCAAGTGCTGACAGGCAGATACATACTGGGTATTCAGAGGTAGGAGCTGCACTGTGTATCTACACTTTCTCCAGTAACCCCTAGTGTGCTGGACTGGTATTAACTTAGCATTTACACTTCTACCAATTACTCCTCTGTATTTATCTGACATCCAATCTGCTCAGACCAAAGGTGAAGTCACCAATACTTTTAGCACAACCTCAGATCTCTATATCATCTGACAAATATCAGACCTGAGTATTTACCACCTACTAATTAAATTAACTTTATTACTTGAGCGCACCTGAGCAATAGCTACTCTCCTAAAGAAAGTGAAACAACAATTCTGCAGCTGAGGTCTAGATCCCAGTTCTAATCTTACACATACATACACACACACACAGAACATTGTTATATATATATATATATATATATATATACGTTGATCGGAGTAGCCGTGTTAGTCAAGAGATTTAGATATCAAAATAACAAGAGTATTGCATTGAGCAATGATACTTTTTTTATTGAACTAACTATACATTTATAAGTTGACAAGCTTTCAGAAGAGTTCCTTCCTTTATCAAGTCTGAAGCAATACTGATCAATTCAATGGAATTTACAGATTATATCTTAAAACACAGAATAGCTAAGAAGACAGAAAGTGCAGGGAGAGGAGGAGGTGTCGTAAAATCATGAGGGGGGCTTAGGTAACAGGCAGACAGTGTCCAGTGTAGGAGAACAGACAGGGGAAATATATAGCTATACATAGAGCATATACTGACATAAAGTTATATATCAACATTGAATCAATATCGATAAAGATGTGAAATTGTATATACAGGGGGAATACAAAAGTTAAAAAAGATAAAAGTGTGGACATAGGCTTACCTGTGTACCTATGTATAAAGAATGTGGAATATACAATGTAATTGACTAAATGAAAGTACATTACAAAAAATTTTGATAATGTGTTAAGAATCCAGAGTCCGCATTTAGTCCAGAATTAAACAGGTTGAAGTGCATTATCATTTTCATTTCAAAGGTTTTTTTTTCTTCATGGTGTTTTTGAAGTTGCCTCTGAGAATTTTGATTTTGAGGTTTTGGATGGAGTGGTCAGGTTGGGTGAAATGGTGACCAACATAGCATCCCACTTCACATGCAGTGCAATGTATCATGTATACCACATTTTGCAGAGATATACATGAATTTGCCCCTTTAATGTTATAGGATTTATTATTGTGATTTGCTGTGCTGCTTTCACAAACATGTTGACACATTTTATATATATATATATATAGCGAGAGAGATAGAACATTGTAATACACACACACACATACGAGATATATATATATATATATATATATATAACAATATATATATATAACAAGAGGTATGCACTCCCACTATCAATAAACGACTGCCAGGGTGCTCTGAAGAAAATGGTAGAATTTGTAGCAATACGCACTCGCTGGTCTTCAGACATCTGTGTCAAACAAAAACTTTATTTAGTGTAGTAACGTTTCGGGACAAACACTGTCCCTTCCTCTGACAAACAAAAAGTGAACAAAAGCAGCCTTTTAACGGCTACCAAACACCCTCCCCAAAACAAGCAGCCAATCAAGGCCATCCATTAAACACACCCCTTCATGCAAGCTCTCTCATAGGATAATCATCTAATGTACTAAAGCATGAATTACCCTGTACCTATACAAAGAAGACAATCAAAGCAATCGTATTATTGCTAACATAGGAGTCCTCTGTTAGAACAATCAGAGGGAAAAAAGTGGTCCGGCCTGAATTACAAACACAAGAAAAAGAGAAAATATTTCACCCAAAACAAAACAGAGAGGGCCACTCCCACCCGAGCCTAGATATGATGTCAGAATGATCCGCCCACCCCACGAGTAGAGCTGTCACCCACAAAGAAATACAACGTGGGGTTTGTTTTACTTCTTTGTGTGTGTATGTATGTGTATATATATATATATATATATATATATATATTTATATTATGAGTGTAACTATATTGTTTAATGTATTTTTGATGTGTTTTGTGACACTTTTTAGTTTTGCAAAACCGTTAACCCGAGCTCTGAGGATGCAGTAATCATTTTAGCTTAAATCATGATTGTGGTCAAGCGATCATGTTTATTTTCAACTCATAATACCAGCGGTAAGCCTGGAAAAGTGCAAAACCCCGAGAGAAACCCTTGTTAGTGCTCCACTTGTAATCTAGCCTAAATGTATCATTATTGCAAGTGAAACGTTATTGTAATATACATTGTTTCACTTTCTCCCAGGGAGGTTTGGGTTAATACTTTTAGGCTATTTATGTGAGCTTTTGTTTATTTTCCATTCCTCCCTAAGCTTCTGTGGTGTCACATGCTTTTAAAACGTGGATTATCAGTTTTGCATCAGCAATCATGATAAGAAAACCATTCTTTGCAACAGTAACTAAGTTGTATTAGTGCTAAACTACCTTAAGGGAATACAAGAGGACAGTATACCCCAGTCTGCGCATGTATCTGAATATTAGTTTGTGATTGGTTAGCAGGGGTTCTTTTGATCTGGGGGTCAAGGAAATCAGTGAAAAGAATAAACCTAAAACAATATACTCATCTGACAAAATAAAGCAAAATGATTCTTATATATGACGGTTCATAATCCTGTAGTTTACAATTTGTTTCATGTTACTTAATGGAAACATACAAACAACAGATTGTGCTAAAAAAGCAAACAATGTACTTGTTTTCTTGCTAAATGAGCACTTAGAAATTTTCAGTGTAGCCACTGCCTGTAGCTAATCAAACATTACAGAACTTAAGTTCTACTGTCACATGATTTTAAAAGTTCTCTACTGAGCATGGGCAATAAACTGACTGCAGCTAGAACAAATGTCTCTCCTAGCAACCACTTACAAAGGAAAAGCTGTAACTTCCTGTAGAGAGTCCCCAGCCTCCTTGTAGGGCTGTGACAGGAAGCAATACATATTGCACTGATTTCTATTAAAGGGACAGTTAAAAATTAAATTTTCATGATTCAGATAGGGAATGTAATTTTTTTGTTGAAATATTTTTTTTTATTTTTCTTTATTAAGAAGAATGATACAGAAATAAACAAAGAAACAACACAAGTTACAGTATGCTCAATGTGTCACAGGATGATGGTACAAATAAAGCAAAAAAAGTAATGACAACCTTAAAAAGTCATCCCAATTATTATGGTGAGTGTACAGTAATGACAACCACGACTATTTAACTTATGATTCATTATATTGTATCTCTTTAGATTGTAACATTAGATCCTACAACTAAGAACATAAAATCTTATCGAATATGAGTGCTCAACTTCTCTTTACACCTAGGTTATAATTTGCCTGTTATGTGTTATGGAGTTACAATATTCTTCCCATATGAAGTTTATATCTAAGAAATCATCTTTTTGTAATAGCATAATGGTACCTTTCCATTGACAAAGTATAGTTAACTAAGGATCGCCATTCAGTGACTAATGAAACCTCTGCTGATTTCCATTTCCTAGGTATTAGTCTCCTAGCACAATTGAGTAGTAGAATCAGTAGCCTTCTTATTTTACATTTAATTTTGGGTAAATTATTGAATAAGAATATGGTAGGGTCTAAAGGAAGTTCAATGTTAATTACTTGGTTAACCGCCAATTGTATTTCTCTCCAATAGTGGCTAATGTAAGGGCAAGTCCACCATATATGTTGATAATCTCCCTCTCCCCCGCACGCCCTCCAACACTTATTGTCTCTGAGATTATACATAGCCGCTAATTTGGCAGGGGTATAGTACCATCTGTACAGTAGCTTCAAGTTCGATTCTAGCTGTGCTATGGATGAAGTGTGTGCGTTCATGTTGTTAAAAATTCTTGCCCAGTGGTCAGGGGGTAAGTGGATTTGAAATTAGTCAGTCCATTTAGTTGTGTAAGATGGTAGATTTCTGGAATGGTATTCCACTAGTAATTTATATATCAGGGATAGTGAGCCTTTTGAGTACGAGTCGGATTTGAATATAGACTCAAAGGGAGTTAAAGGTCTATGAAATTGGGTACGTTTGGTATGTGTGGTGAGATAATGATTTATTTGAAAATATTTAAACCAAGGAGTGAAGTAGCTACCAAATATTTCTTGCAGATCAGCTTTAGGTTTAAGGGATTTATTATCTATGGCCATACAACATGGTATGACTTCTCGTAAGGATAAATTCTTTACATAATGAGTAGAAAATGGTATCCGTGTTTCTGGGTTGTGTTTCTAGGGTGTTAAAGGGGACGGTATGTCAGAAATCACCGGAAAGCTACTAAGACGTTTGTCCCAAGTATTAAATGTTAGTTTAGCTATTTCTGAGGTGGATGAGTGTAGGGTCCTATGAATGTGTGGTATCCAGCAACTTGCTCCCAGTTGTGAGTTTTGTGCCAGGTCATGATCAAGTCTTACCCATTCTTTGTGGGTACCATGTTTGCACCAATCTATGATCCGTGTAAGAGTGCTTGCTATGAAGTAGTAGTAAAGATTCGGCATTCCCAACCCTCGTTTTAATTTAGGTCTATATATGATTGCTTTAGCAAGTCTAGGGCGTTTATTATTCCATAAATAGTTGTTTAATATGTTTTGAATTTTATTAAAGAAGAGCTTAGGCAATTATTGGGATAGTTTGAAATATATATAACATTTTTGGTAAGATAGTCATTTTTATAGCATGCAATCTGCCCAACCAAGATAAGGTTTTATTGCTCCAAAATTGTAGTTCCTGTTGTATATTTTTCAGTAGGGGAGCGTAGTTGGCATTGTACATTTGTTGAGGGTCTTTTGTAACTTGAATGCCCAAGTATTTTAAAGATTATTTTTGGAATTTGTAGTAATATGTGGATTGTATTTGAGTGATCGTAGAGTCAGGGATCTGTACTTCCATAAATTCCGATTTTGAGGCATTGATCTTAAAGTTTGATCATTTGCCATAAGTTTGGAATTCAGAATGTAATTCGGGCAATGAGGTGAGCGGATTGGTTATGGTCAAAAAGACATCATCTGCTTATAGAGAAACTTTATAATCCGCTCATGTATTGATAAGCTTGTTATTTTCTGATCGTTTCTTATTCTAGCTGCTAAAGCTTCCATGGCTAAGGCAAATAATAGCGGGGATAAAGGGCAACCTTGCCTTGTGCCGTTGTGAATGGTGAAAGCCAGGGATAATGAGTCATTTAACCTAATTTTTGCATTTGGGGTGCTATACAGAGACATTATTTTTAATATAAATGTATCTGGGAAACCAAATTTAATTAGGATCTGTTTAAGAAAGTTCCAATTTAAGCGATCAAAAGCTTTCTCCGCGTCCATGCACGTGAAGATTGTGGGGATTTTTGCTTTCACGGCGTAATCTATCAGGGTTTGTATTTTGATGGTATTATCTCTAACCTTCCTGCATGGAGTAAAGCCAACCTGGTTATAATGTACCAACTGAGGGAGTAACTTATTTAAACGACCTGCTATTATCTTTGCGTAAATTTTTGTATCTGTGTTCAATAATTAGATAGGGCGAAAATTTGATGGTGTATCTGGTGTTTTACCCGGCTTCGGTAGTATTATAATGTGTGCTGCTAACATCGAAGAAGGGAGGTGTGTAGTAGAGGATATACTATTGTATAGGTTATGTAGGGTAGGGATAAGGACTGGAGCAAATATTTGATAGTATTTGGCGGAAAAACCGTTTGGGCCCAGGCTTTTATCAGGTGACATTTCTTTTATAGCTGCCAAAATTTCATTTGTGGTCATTGGGGATTCTAGTGCTTCTTTTTGTTCAGGGGATATTGAAGGGAGATTACATGAGTCAAGATAAGCTTGAATTGCATCTGCAGAATATAGGTCTGTTGGTAAGGCCTTGTCTTGTAAGTTGTATAGATTGGAGTAATATTTATGAAACTGGTCGAATATCTGGGGTTGTGCAGACCGAGGTGTTCTGAGGGGTTTTGAGTTTATGAATAAACTATTTTAATCTTACTCTTTTAAGAGTTCTAGCCAGCATTTTCCCTGCTTTATTACTTTCACAATAAAATTTTTGTTTTAGCTTCATGGATATTTTATGATGTTCTAAGGTAAGGAATATTTCTAACTGATCTCTAATGCTACCTATTTCGTTTAGAATGACAGCATTTTTGGGGTCTTTTTTGTGTAGATAGTCTAGATTTGCCAGATCAGAGGTTAACTTTGAGTAGTGCTGCCTTGAAGTTTTTTGAAGATGAGCTTTATATTTTATAAACTCTCCTCGAAGGGTACATTTGTGAGCTTCCCAGACCACAAATGGATCATCTACTAAGTTATTATTAATCTGGAAGTATTCTTCCATTACTTTAGTTAAGTGGTCTAAGAAGGGTTGATGTGTTAACAATGAGTTATCAAGTCTCCAGTGGAAAGGGTTAGTAGGAGTGTTTGGCCATGCGATTTGCACCGTAACTGCTGAGTGATCGGACCAGGATGTAGGGGTGATAGTGGAATTAGTTATTAAGGAAAGTCCTGTCTGGTTAATATATAATCTATTCTGCTATAGGATTGCGAGAGATGTGCATAAAAAGTATAGTCTTTTGTGGAAGGGTGTATGAATCGCCATATGTCATACATATTATAATCTCTCATTGCTTTCCATAAATATGACAAAGTACATTTTGAAGTTCTAGGGTGAGGATTGGAGGAGTCTATGGATGGTTGGAAAGGGAAATTAAAATCTCCCTCAAGAAAAATTGGGCCCTTAGAAATATCAAGTAGCTTCCAGAACATTGTCTTAAAAAAGGGCAGATGTATATTAGGGGCGTAAATATTAATCAATGTGATTGGTTTACCATACAGTAGACCTGCTATGCCTAGGAATTAACCCTCACTATCCTTGACAGTTTGCAAAGCCGTAAATGGGATGTGTTTACGAAGTAAGATACTAACTCTGCAATGTTTAGTTGGCGCTGTGTTGTGGAAGTGCTGGGTATAGTGTTTACCAAAATAACTAGGGATTTATGTTTTCTTGAAATGCGTTTCCTGTAGGAAAAGAATGTCTGCTTTTTTCTTGTATATATCTGACAATGCTTTTGATCTTTTACATGGAGAGAGAAATCCCTTAACATTTTGAGTTAAAATTGTAAGAGGATATATTTGCTTTTTAGTAGCCATTACATTATTACACAAAGAGTATCAGATACGAACACATTTGTCATGGATTTCACGTATGTAACATAAACATATAATGAGCAAAAGTACCATAATTCAGCAAAAAACAATTGTAGGAACCTGTGTTTAGTAACATAACAAAAATAACTGTTAAAATAACTAAAACTTTCAAATCCTGAGTTATTTAGCCAGGAATCCATATTAGAATACAATATTTGAACCATTAGTGCAGGTGAAATTAGAAACCTTTACACCAAAGTAAATACAACGTAAATAATAACAGGGGGAGATAGGTGTAAGCCTATCTTATATATCCTATTAGCTTTGTTAATATATAGCATGTAGATCTATGTCAGAGAACAAGTGGTAATATAGAAAGTGTAATGAACATTTAACATTTCTTGAGTGTGCATAGTATTCTTGTGATCCAGCAATTGGAGCTAGTCTGTCCACAGAGTTCACAGTATGTCTGTACGAATATCACTTTCTGATATACTAGTTCACTTTTACCATAAACGTACTCACGTGTGAGAAGTACATGGTGGATTTTAGTGACATTAGGCAAGTGGTCTGTCGCCTGCTGAAAATTGTAGGATTTTCTCAGATGTCAAGCAACATCCTTGGTTGCTGTATATATGAGAGTAAGGTGAGAAGAAGGGTAGGCTGATTTCCACAGTTGATTATAGGCCAGCTTCTAGATTACGTGCTGCCGAAGGGCGTCTTTCTGGTTTAGCTGGAGTGAGGGACCATGTATTTCGACTTCGCTGATGTGGATTACTTGGAGGCCCTGAGGGGGCTATGTTGCTCAGATCCGGTAGGTCCAAGTTCAGGATTTCGCAGAATATTGGTGCTTCTGATATGTCATCGCATATTACTCTTCTCTCTTCGTGAATAACTAGTAAATAAGTGGGGAATCCCCATCTGTATGGTATGCATTTATTACGCAGTAGTTGTGTCAGTGGAGCAAATTCTTTGCGCTTTTGCAAAGTTCTTTGTGAGAGGTCTGCATAAAATTGTATCACTGTTCCTCTAAATCTGATTGGCTGTTTTTTTGCGAAAGATTAAGGAGTTCTTCTTTATCCCTGTAATTTTTAAATTTATTGATGATATCCCTGGGAGGGGCAGAATCTGGGGGTCTAGCTCTTAGTGCTCTGTGTGCCCTATCCCAAGGGATCTCCTCCTTAGAAGCATTCCCTCTGAGGGGATTAAACAGGGCAGGTAGATACGTGGGTAGGTCTTTAGGCAAGACTGATTCAGGTACCCCCCTGATCCTTAAATTTTTCCTTCTACTCCGATTCTCTAAATCCTCAATTTTGGAGTGTAGGGTCTCAATAGTGGAAGTAAAAGTTTCTGCTTGGGTTTGTAAGCCATCAATATCTTCTCTGATAGTATCATTGTTGTCCTCTAGGGCTTCTAATCTAAATCCTATTGCATTTATGTCTTGTTTTAGATCAGCTAACTCTTTGAAAACACAGGCTCGCACAATGTCCGCAATATCCTGTTTGGATGGTAAAGTGTACAATATAGTCAAGGGTATTTGTAGCACATTTGGTGGTTGCGAAACTGTAGGTGCCGACTGAGATTGTGGGGAAGTCATTGCTGGCGAAGATTTGTGAGATGTTAAGATACCAGTGCTTTCGGACGGTTTAAAGTATGAAGCCACTGTAGAATTCTTGCTTATTGGAGGTTTAGATAATCTGTCAGTTCTGGCGTTTCTCTTGGAGGCCATTTGATAGAATATAGACTATTATTTTATAATATGCGTCTTTATATTTGTATCAGCAGCAATAAAACCAATGCTCTGCAAGTGTGATATCTTTCTTCTATAAGGTACGACGAGTCCATGGATTCGTCCTTTACTTGTGGGATATTGTCCTCCTGCTAACAGGAAGTGGCAAAGAGCACCACAGCAGAGCTATCTATATAGCTCCTCCCTTAGCTCCACCCCCCAGTCATTCTCTTTGCCTACTCTAAGTACTAGGAAGGGTAAAGTGAAAGAGGTGATAAAATATTAGTTTGTAATTTCTTCAAGCAAGAGATTTTTGTTTTAAATAGTAAAGGTGTGTACTATTTACTCTCAGGCAGCAGATGGATGAAGACTTCTGCCTGGAGGATGATGATCTTAGCATTTGTAACTAAGATCCAGTGCAGTTCCCACAGAGGCTGAGGGGTACAGGAAACTTCAATGTGAGGAACGTTTTCATGCTATATAGCAGTGAGGTATGTTCAGTCATTTTTTCTGGAGAGACTGTGTATTTCAGAAAGGCTGACAGTATCCCCATGAGGGTAAGGGTAAGCAGTAATCCTAAGAGCTATAGAAGGGCATTACTAAGCTTGCATAAGGGGCTAATTTAAAAATGGTTGACACTGAGTTTTTGAATGTTTGTGGGCAAACGTTTTGTGAACTGGGAGTGCTGTTAAAGTTTTTTGGGCAATAACGTTTTTTGGCAACTTTATTGAGGGTACACTTGGCTTATTTTTTTCGGTCTCAGAACCCACATGGCTAGTTTAAAACTGTCCATGTAAAGGGGTTTGGAAAGAAATTGCAGGCTGTACCAATATTAGTAGTAATAAAATTAAGCATTTATTGAAAATTTAGTTAAAATTCCAGTTATGGAAGGCACACTATTGTTATTCATACAACCTCAGCACACAGGTGCTGCATCCGACGCGTTTCCTGCTTTACAACAAGCACTTCATCAGGGATACACAGCTGCTCTCCCTGTGAATATTTAAACCTCTCTCATTTAACCCTTAACAATGCTGTTAGAAATTTCAATGACCTTTACAAACTGCATTGATAATATTGTATGATACACATGTATACTTTAAAAACATATATAATAGGCAACAAAGTTATAAATATTCTACAAATATTTACATAGAATTTCTAACTTATCTCAAAGTTTTTTATTTCCTAGTTTTTGAAGGAATTACTAACATAATAATAAATTTATTAGATCCAAAAAATGATTTTAGATCTTAAATGTTTATTTTCTCTCACTATTATAATTATGTTAGAAATTTACCTTAGTTTAAAACTGCTCTGGTGCGGTTCTTTGAGGCTGTAAAGACATTGAGTTAGATAGGCGGGGCCTATTTTCGTGCCTCAGATGCGCAGTTGTTTTCACTTAGCAAGCTCCAACTCCCGAGGGCCCTTGTGGAAGTTTTGGGCCAAATCGAAGCTTCAACCCCATTTTTACAATCCCTGAGAGCAGGTAGATGCCACAGCAGGGCTGGGGGTGTTTTTTTCCGGTTTAGGCCGCCTTATCAATCCGGATTGCACAATAAAGGGTTAAATGTTTTTCTTTCTTGTGGGGCAAACTTAACTACACAAATTGAGTCTGCTATCAAAAATTTGGAAAGTTTGGTGTATTTTAAAGCAGTTTTGCAGAACGTGTATGCTTTTTGTCTCTTAAAGGCACAGTACCGTTTTTTAAGATTGTTATTTTTTCACTAAATAAAGTGTTTTCAAGCTTGTTTGTAGTAATTACTAGCCTGTTCAACATGTCTGACATTGAGGAAAGCAAATGTTCAATATGTTTAGAAGCCATTGTGGAACCCCCACTTAGAATGTGTCCCTCATGCACTGAAAGGTCAATAAATTGCAAAGAACATATTTTAGCTACTAAAAGTATGTTGCAGGATGATTCTCAGTCAGAAGAGAATCAGGTTATGCCATCTAATTCTCCCCAAGTGTCACAACCAGTTACGCCCGCACAAGCGACGCCAAGTACTTCTAGTGCGTCTAATTCTTTCACCCTGCAAGATATGGCCGCAGTTATGAATACTACCCTCACAGAGGTTCTATCTAAGCTGCCTGGGTTGCAGGGGAAGTGCAGTAGGTCTGGTGTGAGAACAAATGCTGAGCCCTCTGACGCTTTATTTGCCATATCCGATGTATCCTCACAATGTTCTGAGTTAGGGGTGAGGGATTTGCTGTCTGAGGGAGAGATTTCTGATTCAGGAAAGATGTTCCTTCAGACAGGCACAGATATGACGGCTTTTAAATTTAAACTAGAACACCTCCACTTGTTGCTTAGGGAGGTTTTAGCGACTCTGGATGATTGTGACCCTATTGTAGTTCCAGAGAAATTGTGTAAAATGGACAGATTTCTAGAGGTTCCTGCCTACACTTTTGTTTTTTCCGGTCTCTAAGAGGATTTTGGACATTGTTACTAAGGAGTGGGATAGACCAGGTATTCCGTTCACTCCCCCTCCTACTTTTAAGAAAATGTTTCCCATATCAGACGCCATGCGGGACTTGTGGCAGACGGTCCCTAAGGTGGAGGGAGCTATTTCTACCCTGGCTAAGGGTACAACTATACCTATTGAGGAGAGTTGTGCTTTCAAAGATCCTATGGATAGAAAATTAGAGGGTCTCCTAAAGAAAATATTTGTTCATCAGGGTTTTCTTCTCCAACCTATAGCGTGCATTGTTCCTGTAACTACTGCAGCTGCTTTTTGGTTCAAAGCTCTGGAGGAGGCTCTTCAGGTTGAGACCCCATTAGATGATATTCTGGATAGAATTAAGAATCTCAAGCTAGCTAATTCTTTCATTACAGATGCCGCTTTTCAACTGGCTAAATTTGCGGCTAAGAATTCAGGTTTTGCCATTTTAGTGCATAGAGCGTTATGGCTTAAGTCCTGGTCTGCTGATGTGTCATCAAAATCTAAGCTTTTAGCCATCCCTTTCAAAGTTAAGACCCTATTCGGGCCTGAACTAAAAGAGATCATTTCAGACATCACTGGAGGGAAAGGCCATGCCCTTCCTCAGGATAAGACAAATACGATAATAACCAAACAAAATAATTTTCGTTTCTTTCAAAACTTCAAAGGTGGTCCCTCTACCTCTTCCCCTGCTGCAAAACAAGAGGGGAATTTTGCTCAATCCAAGTCAGTCTGGAGACCTAACTAGACTTGGAACAAAGGTAAACAGGCCAAGAAGCCCGCTGCTGCCACCAAGACAGCATGAAGGGGTAGCCCCCCGATCCGGAACCGGATCTAGTAGGGGGCAGACTTTCTCTCTTTGCTCAGGTTTGGGCAAGAGACGTTCAGGACTCCTGGGCTTTAGAAATCGTAACCCAGGGGTGTCTTCTAGTTTTCAAAGATTCTCCTCCAAGGGAGAGATTCCATCTTTCTCAATTGTCTGCAAACCAGACAAAAAGAGAGGCTTTCTTACGCTGTGTAGAAGACCTATATACCATGGGAGTGATCCGCCCAGTTCCGAAAGCAGAACAGGGGCAGGGGTTTTACTCCAATCTGTTTGAGGTTCCCAAAAAAGAGGGAACCTTCAGACCAATTTTAGATCTCAAGATCCTAAACAAATTCCTAAGGGTCCCATCTTTCAAGATGGAGACCATTCGGACTATTTTACCAATGATCCAGGAGGGTCAATATATGACCACCGTGGACTTAAAGGATGCATATCTACACATCCCTATCCACAAAGATCATCACCAGTTCCTCAGGTTCGCCTTTCTGGACAAGCATTACCAGTTTGTGGCTCTTCCCTTCGGGTTGGCCACAGCTCCCAGAATTTTCACAAAGGTGCTAGGGTCCCTTCTGGCGGTTCTAAGACCGCAGGGCATAGCAGTGGAGCCTTATCTGGACGATATCTTAATTCAGGCGTCGACTTACCAACTAGCCAAGTCTCACACGGACATCGTGTTGGCTTTTCTAAGATCTCATGGGTGGAAGGTGAACGTAAAAAAGAGTTCACTTATCCCTCTCACAAGAGTTTCATTCCTGGGAACTCTCATAGATTCGGTGGACATGAAAATTTTTCTGACGGAGGTCAGGAAATCAAAGATTTTAACCACCTGCCGATCTCTTCATTCCATTCCTCGGCCGTCAGTGGCTCAGTGTATGGAGGTTATCGGACTAATGGTAGCGGCAATGGACAAAGTTCTGTTTGCTCACTTGCATCTCAGACCACTGCAACTATGCATGCTCAAACAGTGGAATGGGGATTATGCAGATTTATCTCCTCAGATAAATCTGGATCAAGAGACCAGAGACTCTCTTCTTTGGTGGTTGTCACAGGATCATCTGTCCCAGGGAATGTGTTTCCGCAGGCCAGCGTGGGTCATAGTGACGATGAACGCCAGCCTATTGGGCTGGGGTGCAGTCTGGAATTCTCTGAAAGCACAGGGTTTGTGGACTCAGGAGGAGGCTCTCCTTCCGATAAATATTCTAGAACTGAGAGCGATATTCAACACGCTTCAAGCGTGGCCTCAGCTGGCTTCGGCCAGATTCATAAGATTCCAGTCGGACAATATCACAACTGTAGCATATATCAATCATCAGGGGGGAACAAAGAGTTCTCTAGCGATGATAGAGGTTACCAAAATAATTTGATGGGCAGAGACTCACTCTTGCTATTTATCAGCAATTTATATCCCAGGATCGTCTAACTTTTCATCCGGGGGAGTGGGAACTCCATCCGGAGGTGTTTGCACAATTGATTAAGCAATGGGGCACACCAGAATTGGATCTGATGGCGTCTCATCAGAACGCCAAACTTCCTTGTTACGGGTCCAGGTCAAGGGATCTCTAGCAGTACCCTGATCGTTCAACCTGGCTTATGTATTTCCACCATTCCCTCTCCTTCCTCGTTTGGTTGCCAGAATCAAACAGGAGAGAGCCTCAGTGATTTTGATAGCACCTGCGTGGCCATGCAGGACTTGGTATGCAGACCTGGTGGACATGTCATCTCTTCCACCATGGACTCTGCCACTGAGACGGGACCTTATGATTCAAGATCCATTCCAGCATCCAAATCTAGTTTCTCTGCGGCTGACTGCTTGGAGATTGAACGCTTTATTTTATCCAAGCGGGGTTTCTCTGAGTCGGTCATAGATACATTGATTCAGGCTCGAAAGCCTGTCACTAGGAAAATTTATCATAAGATATGGCGTAAATATCTTTATTGGTGCGAATCCAAAGACTACTCATGGAGTAAGATCAGGATTCCTAGGATTTTGTCCTATCAGCTAGTTCCTTAAAGGGACAGATATCTGCTTTGTCAATTCTACTGCACAAGCGTCTGGCAGATGTTCCAGATGTTCAGTCGCTCTGTCAGGCTTTAGTTAGAATCAAGCCTGTGTTTAAACCTGTTGCTCCGCCATGGAGTTTGAATTTAGTTCTTAAAGTTCTTCAAGGGGTTCCGTTTGAACCTATGCATTCCATAGATATTAAGCTTCTATCTTGGAAAGTTCTGTTTTTAGTTGCTATCTCTTCGGCTCGAAGAGTTTCTGAACTATCTGTATTGCAATGCGACTCGCCTTATCTTGCTTTCCATGCTGATAAGGTGGTTTTGCGTACCAAACCTGGATTCCTTCCTAAGGTTGTTACTAATAGGGATATCAATCAGGAAATTGTTGTTCCTTCTCTGTGTCCTAATCCTTCCTCTAAGAAGGAACGTCTGTTGCACAACTTGGACGTGGTTCGTGCTTTGACGGAAATCTTTGGTTGCTTGCAAGTAAAACTTCAAACATCTTCTTTGTTCGTTGTCTATTCTGGAAAACGTAGAGGTCAAAAAGCTACGGCTACCTCTTTCTTTTTGGCTGAAAAGCATCATCAGTTTGGCATACGAGACTGCTGGACAGCAGCCTCCTGAAAGGATTACAGCTCACTCTACTAGAGCGGTGGCTTCCACATGGGCTTTTAAAAATGATGCTTCTGTTGAACAGATTTGTAAGGCTGCAACTTGGTCTTCACTCCATACCTTTTCCAAATTTTACAAATTTGATACTTTTGCTTCTTCGGAGGCTATTTTTGGGAGAAAAGTTCTTCAAGCAGTGGTGCCTTCTGTTTAACCATCTGTCTTGTCCCTCCCGTTCATCCGTGTCCTGTAGCTTTGGTATTGTAACCCACAAGTAAAGGATGAATCCGTGGACTCGTCGTACCTTATAGAAGAAAAGTACATTTATGTTTACCTGATAAATTAATTTCTTCTAAGATACGACGAGTCCACGGCCTGCCCTGTCATTTTAAGACAGATTATATTTTTTTGATTTTAAACTTTAGTCACCTCTGCACCTTTTAGTTTCTCCTTTTTCTTCCTGTACCTTCGGTCGAATTACTGGGGGGTGGAGCTAAGGGAGGAGCTATATAGACAGCTCTGCTGTGGTGCTCTTTGCCACTTCCTGTTAACAGGAGGAATATATCCCACAAGTAAAGGATGAATCCGTGGACTCGTCGTACCATAGAAATTAATTTATCAGGTAAGCATAAATTTACTTTTTTAAGTTCACCACGTGATAGATGTTGGCTTCATCTATGAGGCATTGATAATTATGGCATAGATCATTTGCTGTCATGTGGGATGCAAATAAATTTATAAGTGCTTGGGGCCCACTACTTTAACTGCTATGTCCTTGTTCTATTTATGAATAAACTTTAAAGGCCTGGTCGATTCCCAATGTTAGATATGGGCCCTGCTCTCATTGGTATTTCTCTTTCTCTTATGCTAGTCCCACTTTGCTTTTATGGTGCTCTGTCGCTCCCAATTGTGATCCACTGAATACTTATGTAACGTCAGTGCTTTTTTGACTTTTACCTTATGCTGCTGTGCATAGCCGATATCCTACAGCAGGAGCCGTCAGTGAGGATCGTTCCGCTGCTAAATGTTATATCCCCCGATGGTGGGTAGGTAACTGTCTGATCACGGAGCGGTATAGTTTGGGCTGTGTCGAAGCTGCTGTTCTTTTACTCCGCCATTACGTTCACGCACCTCCCGATCTTTGTTGAAATATTTTTATTTTCTTTTTAGCAATCTTAATACATACCAAAATATGACATTACAATATCTCATCATTATGACCTAGTATAACATTTATAAATTCAATAAACATTAAGCTGGTACAGTCTCCCTTCGTTTCATGGTCTCTACCAAGACTTTATCTTTATTATTTAGCATGGTAGCTGCGGTGCTAGTCATGTTAGAGTGGTATTCTATCTGTTTCAGGACATAATCTAAATTATGCGGTCTACTTTCCAGAATCTGGCTATACTTAGTCTGGTGACTGTACATATCATCGCCACAGATTCCACTTACTGGGAATTGGAGAAGTGCTTGTTCCGAAGTTAGAGTTGTATCTTGCTCAACAGTGTAGATACTAGTGAGCACAAACTCTAACTTTAGTACATTCCCACCACATGTGAATGTATGTTCCTTCTTTTCCACATCCTCTATAACACAGTCTACCTGTGGTGTCATTTGGATTTCGGAATCTGGTAGGATAGAAATACCAGTCATGCATTACTTTCATAAAATTCTCCTTTAATAATGCGTTTAATGTGAATGAGGATCCCCTATCAGTGTAGTGTATCCACTGTTCCAACTCCCATGTCTTACCCAGCTCTTTTTCCCATTTCAGCATTGTTGACGTTTTATTGGATTCATCTTTTAAGTTAAACATAACATATATCTTTGATATGAGTCCTTTGGGTGTTTTGACAAACGTAATGTTTCAAATGGTGTGTTCACCAGTGGTTTCTGGGTGCCTACTAGTGTTTTGTACCCTAGATTGTAAATAATTATACCGGAGATTCTGTTCTACGTCCCCTAATTCCACATATTGTGTGTACATGATAAACTTGCCATTGACTATCGTATCTGCAATTCTGTAGAGGCCTTTGTTTGCCCATTTCTCCCGTATCTGTGCGGTAATAGCAGTTTGACTAGTAGGAAGAAGTGTAAGCCTTGACCTATCATTGAGTAATGGGAATTTTGTTGTGAGTGTATGCCATATACTGTATGTATGGTATGGTTGATTGATAGGAACATTTTGTAATATACTGATCTGTGTTGTTTATGTGTCCACAGGAGCTTATATATATTATCTACTTCTAGCATGTCGGCCTCAATCTGAACCCATTGTGGTGTGTTAGTCTCTTTGAACCAGCGTGTTGTGTGCGCCATTCGTGCCACATAGTAGTAAGATATGAGATCTGGTATACCCCCCCCCTCCGGTTTTGTGTCCCAACATAGTTTTTTTTTTATTAATTCTTCCCCTTTTGCCTTGCCAAATAGAATCCAAAATATCTTTTTGCAACTTGTGAAGTTCTGATAATGGCACAGATACTGGCAATGAACGGAAGATATATAGTAACTTAGGTAATATTGTCATTTTGGTAGTAACAATTCTGCCATATAAGGATATTTTATATCTGATCCATTTAGCCATTAATTTTCTGACTTCAGTAAATATGGGTGCCTGATAGAGATTATTTACGTTGTGAGTTAAGTTAATTCCTAAATACTTAATACATTTTTTCGCCCATGAGAAATTAAAGTTTACCTCAAGCAGTTTTTTGATATGTTGTGGGAGGTTTATATCTAAAGCTTCGCACTTCTCCTCATTTATTTTGTAGCCTGAGAGATGACGAAAGTCCTGAATTACTGAGTATAAATGGGGGGAGTGAAAGCAGTGGTTTAGTAATAGACATAATAACATCATCCGCAAATAATGATATTTTACAATTATGTGTGCCAATTAGTACCCCATTGATATCTCCGTGGTCTCTTACTTTGACTGCTAGAGGTTCAATACACAGCGCAAAGAGCAGGGACGAGAGTGGGCATCCCTGCCTGGTTCCATTTCTAATTTTTAATTGTCTTAGATTGATATCCTGACAATTTGACATATGCCCCTGGATTAGAATATAGCAATTTTAGTGCTTCATGAAACGATCCTGTTATCCCAAATCTGTTGAGAACCAAATGTATATGTTCTCAGTTTATTCTATTTAATGCCTTCTCTGCATCCAATGAGAGAAACAGAGAAGCCACTCCTTTTGTAGATATCCAATTAATAAGATTTATGACTTTGCGGATGTTGTCGGGTGCTTCCCTTTGTTTCAGGAACCCTACTTGGTCTGTATGGATCAATTTCGTGATGGGTTGGCCAATCTAGTTGCTAAAATTTTGGTAAAAAGTTTAAGATCTTGATTAATGAGGTATTTGGGTCTATAATTTTTGCAATGCTGTTTGCTTTTTCCTACTTTTGGGATGACTGATATCCTTGCTAGTAACATCTCTAGGGGGATCTCTTTGCCTTCCATAATATGAATAAATAACTGGGCCAGTAAATTTGTTAATGTCAGTTGTAAGTCTTTATAAAAGTGCCCTGCATATCCGTCTGGACCCGAGGCTTTATTTGTTTTGAATTCTTTTATTGCCAAAGCAACTTCCTGCTCTGTAATTGGAGTGATTAGCAAATCGATATCTTCTTGTGCTAACCAATTGAGTGTACTAGATCCCAAAAAGTCATCCAGTTTTTCATCTATGTTATTGTCCCGGTGGGGGATGCTAAGATTGTATAGGGTGGCATAATATTCCGCAAATGTATTAGCAATATCTTGTGGGTCATTGGTTGTTTCCCCATTAGTTAGTTGAATCTGTGGCACTGTGTTGGCTCTAGTGATATCTTTCAACCTATTTGCAAGCATTCTGTCGGGTTTATTACTGTATAAGTAGTATTGGGAATCTACTGCCTTAATGGAGTTGATTGCAGATGTTGATTTTTTTAGGGTGCAATATAAATTGGGATCGCAGTATATCTATCTCCCCTCGTAGTTCTTTTATTTTCATACTATTTGTTTTTTTAATTTTGCTCGCTTCTGATATCAAAATGCCTCTGATATATGCTTTTTGGGCTCCCCATGTATAGGTTGGGTTAGATGTCGTGCCTTTATTAAAGGGACACTGAACCCAAATCTTTTCTTTTGTGATTCAGATAGAGCATGCAATTTTAAGCAACTTTCTAATTTACTCCTAATATCAATTTTTCTTTGTTCTCTTGCTATCTTTATTTAAAAAGAAGGCATCTAAGCTTTTTTTTTTATTTCAGTACTCTGGACAGCACTTTTTTTTATTGGTGTATGAATTTATCCACCAATCAGCAAGAACAACCCAGGTTGTTCACCAAAAATGGGCCGGTATCTAAACTTACATTCTTGAAATTCAAATAAAGATACCAAGAGAATGAAGAAAATTTGATAATAGGAGTAAATTAGAAAGTTGCTTAAAATTGCATGTTCTATCTGAATCACAAAAGAAAAAAATTGGGTTCAGTGTTCCTTTAAGTGTGATAAATTCTGATATTTGCTGTTGTATTTTCTGCTTTATCCCCTCATCTTTGAGCAAGTTAGGGTGTAAGGTCCAAGACCCTGTTCTCTGCGGATTTATCATCCCTTTGATTGTTATTTCTATGATTGCATGATCTGACCATGAACAGTTGTTAATCTTTGCTGTGTCTACTAATGGAAATAGTATCTGGCTAGTGAGTAGATAATCTATTCTGGATTGTGTGCCATGCACTGCCGAGTAATAAGTAAAATCCCACTCTTGTTTATTTAATGCTCTTCAACAGTCGATGAGGTTGTGGTCTAGAAGGGGGTCTCTAAGTAGTCTTGGGGTTTGAGTAGTGCTGGTTATTTTTTTTTATCCTTTGTGGTCCTATCCAGTTTATTGTCAAACGTCATATTAAAGTTACCCCCAATTATGGTCTTATACCTCTTCCATTGTGCAAGTTGCTTGCTAAGGTTTGACATGAACGGGGCCTGGTGGTCATTCTGTGCTTAGACGTTAACCAGTAATACTGGCGTGTTATGTATCAACCCTTTTACTATCAGAAATATCCCTGCTTTTTGTACTCTGTCCATTAACAGCATATTTATTTTCACATCGGACACTAATTGGTGAAATAGCTTTGTAATATTATCTTGCAAATTTTTGTATTCCTCTGGCAGATTCCTGATATGCAGATTGGATCGTTGAGATCTGTTCTCTAGGTCTTCCACTTGTGATTCTAAGCTTTTGATGTATTCTGAGTGATCTTGTATTGCATGTTGTATATGTGGAATTTCTTCTGTGATATCATCCAATTTTTCTTCCAATTCTGATGTGCTCCCTCCTGGTATCTCTGATGTCATTTCTAAGGTCTGTGAGGGCTGTTTTGAGCTCTTCGTGAAACAGCCTTAATCTGGGATAACAATTCTCTGTTCGGCTCTTCTGTGGAGGCTTTCACATTTGTATTCATATGAGTTTCAGATGTCTTGTCAGAGATTGCTTCGCGCTTTTCTCTAAGGCTTTTTGCTTCATTTGAGACCTGGAGAGGCAGTCTTTAACTGTCTGGTTCTTATTCTTCATGGTTGATTATTCATCTGTGATGAAATCTACCAGATTAAATTATATAAAGCTTTACAAAGACTTGAAAGTGTAGTGTTGTTTCTCTCAAATCATTACATCTCTGCTCCGAGCCAGCATGTCTTTGTTAACGCTTCTTTTCATGCCTTCATACTCTGAGTGATGTACTAAAGGCATGGCACACTTGTAGTATTCAGCAACTATTGGCAATCCTATCTGAGCTACGACTCAAGTATTGACTGTCCTTTTGACTCTTCCTATTTGCCCCCTTAACTTGTGCCACCCTTTGGGTTAATGTGAAGCCAAGAAATGGTTAAGGAGTATCTAGATGGTGTAACTGGGAAGAGCTTGAATCACTGTGATAGGTGCCTGTTAATGCTCACTTGATCACCTCTTCATGTTACGAGAAGGGCCTCGCTTCACAAGAGAAATATAAATTGCTTCAGAGCTGGGATGGAGGGGGAAGTCGTGCACCCAGAGCTGTACCCAATGGTTAAATTAAGAGATTGGCCCCAGAATAATATGTTGCGAACCTTAAGTAGTGGGTCGGCAGCTGTGGATTATTAGTGTTATCCTAGTATGCAGATATATAGGCTTCGATTAGGGTGACAGCCGCCACAAGTTTCTGCAGCTTATATACTTAATGCTTGGCCCTTAATGTCCGATAAATTCCCCCTAGTGAAATCAGGGTTTCCCTGCACCAAAGTCTTGAATAAAGCTCCTATGAGTCTGTGGGCCTTTCAAGGTGTGTGGGAAAATATAAGTGTAACTCAAGGAGTTGTGCTGAGAATAAGGCCACTACCTCTGTTTTTTATTTACTACCACATCTGGGAGTCACAGCCTAATATGGCGTCTTTTCATGCCCTTTATGTGGCCTAGTGGGATTGCAGCTGCAGCTTGTACCTTAATCCGGTTGACAACTCTGCAGTGAGCCCCTGGTTGCTGCTGATGTGTAGTGGTTTTTCAGTTGCAGGTACACTGCTTAACCTCTCTGTCCCCACAGCGTTGAAGGCAGTGCCGGGTGAAAGGCCCAGTGAGTCTGTGCTTAGTAGATGCCTCCTCTCCAGGGATACCTGCTGGTCTGTAGTTGCTGCAGAGCCCCGACCCTTCGGGCTGGCGATCAATAAGTATATTGAAGCTGGTCTCTTGACGATAAAGTCCCAGCAGGTGCTGTATGGAGATAGAGGGGGAAAAAAAAGCAGCCTTCGTAGTTCAAGTGTCACTCCAATGTCTCAGTGAGCAATCAATAGTCCTGCAGCCGAAAAAAGTGGAAATCTCCGCTTTTTATATCATTTACAATAAATCCAGCTACGGAGCTCAGCCCCTCCCACCCAGAATGTAATCGACTTTCAAATGAACTTTTATCATACAACTTGCTTTGTTCTCTTGGTATTCTTTGTTGAAAGCTAAACCTAGGTATGCTCATATGCTAATTTCTTAGCCCTTGAAAGCCGCCTCTTATCTGCGTTTTGACAGTTTTTTACAGCTAGAGGGAGTTCATTCTTGTGTGACATATAGATAACATTGTGCTCACTCCCAGGAAGTTATTTATAAGTCAGCACTGATTGGGTAAAAGGCAAGTCTGTCAAAAGAACTGAGATAATGGGGCAGTCTGGAGAGGCTTAGATACAATGTAATCGTAGAGGTTAAAAGTGTATTAATATAACAGTGTTTTTGCAAAACTGGGGAAAGGGTAATAAAGGGATTAACTATCTTTTTAAACTAAAACAATTATGGTGTAGATTGTCCCTTTAAGTATAACCCACTGCTTAGTGCGGTTTATTACAATAAGAAAACAGTAATCCTCTAATACAGAGTTACACAAGTGCTGTGTTAAACCATAAATTGGAATAATGAGCGTAACTAGGATTTAGCCATGTGCAATAATAACATAAATTATGCTTATCTGATAATTTCATTTCCATTGTGGGGAGGAGAGTCCACGGTTTCATTCATTACTTTTAGGAATTAAGAACCTGGCCACCAGGAGGAGGCAAAAGACTTAAATACCTCCCCCACTCTCCTCATCCCCCAGTCATTCTGCCGAAGGGAAAAAGGAACAGTAGGAGAAATATCAGGGTTTAAATAGTACCAGAAGATAAATTAAGTGTGTGAGGAGGACCAGGTAGCCACCTTACAAATCTGCTCCATAGAGGCCTTATTCATGAAGGCCCATGACGAAGCCACAGCTCTAGTTGAATGAGCCGTGATCCTCTGAGGAGGCATTTTGTCCTGCTGTCTCATAGGCCAAGCGAATCAAGCTCCTCAACCAAAAGGATAAAGAAGTAGAAGAGGCCCTCTGCCCCTTGCGCTTCCCGGAATACACCACAAAAAGAGATGTAGTCTTTCTGAAATCCTTTGTAGCCTGAAGATAGAACTTTAAGGCCCGAACCACATCCAGATTATTAAGTAACCTCTCCTTAGAAGAAGAAGGGTTAGGACACAGAGAAGGAACAACTATTTCCTGATTGATGTTACGGTTAGACACCACCTTGGGAAGAAACCCCAAACCCATGCAAAGAACAGCCTTATCCGCATGAAAAAACAGATAAGGAGGCTCGAATTGCAAGGCAGCCAGCTCAGATACTCTGCGTGCCGATGCAATGGCCAACAGAAAGAGAACCTTCCAGGACAGAATCTTAATGTCAATAGAATGCATAGGCTCAAACGGAACCCATTGCAATTCCTTAAGGACTAAGTTTAAGCCCCACGGAGAAGCAGACTGCCTAAAAACAGGTCTGATTCTAGACAGAGCCTGAACAAAATATTGATGTCAGGAAGCTCAGCGAGTCTCCTGTGCAACAAGACTGATAAAGCTGAAATCTGTCCCTTTAAGGAACTGGTGCCAAGACCCTTCTCCAAACCCTCTTGGATACCCTCACCTTGTGCCAAGGATATCCATGTTTCTCACACCAGGACAAGTAAGTCCTCCACACCTTATGGTAGATGCGATGAGTCACTGGCTTCTTTGCCTGAACTAGAGTGTCAATCACACTTTCAAAAAAAACTCTCTTGGCTAAGACTAAGTGTTCAATCTCCATGCAGTCAGACTCAGAGAAACAAGATTTTGATGTTGAAAGGGACCCTGTTCCAGCAGATCCCTGCGACAGGGTAGCCTCCATGGTGGAGAGGATGACATCCCCACCAGATCCGCAAACCACCCGTATTGGTGTAGCTTGCAATTGAGTCTGGACGCCATAAGATCTATCTCCTGCGTTCCCCATCTGAGACAAATCTCCGCAAACACATCGGGGTGAAGAGACCATTCCCCCGAATGGAAGGATTGCCTGCTGAGAAAGTCCGCTTCCCAGTTGTCCCCACCTGGAATGTGGATCGCTGAGAGCGAGCAGCTGTGGGATTCCGCCCACTCCAAAATCCGAGACACCTCCCTCATTGCTAGGGAGCTCCTCGTTCCCCCCTGGTGGTTGATGTAAGCTACGAGGTAATGTTGTCGGTCTGGAATCTGATGAAGCTGAACAACCCCAGAGGAGGCCACGCCCTCAGAGCATTGTAGATTGCTTGAAGTTTCAGAATATTTATCGGAAGGAGAAACTCTTCCCATTTTCCTTGTGCCAGTCTGGCACCCCAAACAGCTCCCCATCCTGTCAGACTCGCATCCATAGTCACAATTTCCCAGGACGGTCTCAGGAAGGATGTCCCCAGGGACAGATGCTCCAAGATAGGGAGTCCCTGGTCCGGGCATCCATGGATATCCGCTGTGATAGATCTGAATGATCGCCGTTCCACTGTTTCAACATGCACAATTGAAGAGGTCTGAGATGGAACCTGGCAAAAGGGATGACATCTATGCTGGAAACCATGAGAAAATCATCTCCATACACTGAGTCACCGAAGGGCTTGACTAAGACTGTCGTATAACGCCTCTGATATTTCCATATGCGTAGACAACATCTGGGCCGCCATGATACGCCCTACACTTGCGCTAGCAGAATGTGGTAAGGCATGGATCACTTTCGATACCGCCGTTTGCAGTTGATCCGCAAAATCTGACGGCCAACGAGAGCTTGGATCTCTTTTGGAAGCAACAGGTTCACTTCCGCTATTGGGGAGAAGATTATCAGAAGCTGCCTGGACCGGTTTGATTCTTTCTTATATACTCTTCTTACTTTATTTGCTCCTTTTAATCCATTTATGTGAAAAAAGTACAGATATATACAATTCCTGGGCTGTTTCAGGATGAACATTAGTAATATACCGGTAATGATGTTTGAGTGGATATAAATGTAGGGCTCCCAGAAAGCTCCTCTTCATGAATCAATAGAAAACTACACTTGGCGGTGCTACTCATGGTAGTTAAACATCTATGTAAGAGATTAGACATGACTAAGCCCATTAATGGGCTAGACCATTTGTTTTTTTTTATTTATTAGCGTAGGCCCTGTTTATTGAATGCAACCGGATTTGTCTTGTATTGCTACTATATTTGGCTCCCTGGACATTGGGCATTCCTTCCTGTACATAAAAGCCCTCCTTACCGCAGGGGTTGAGGGAAATAATCACCAGCAACGCACCCTTAATTACAACAAGAAACAGAAGATATATGGAGGAAGTGAACTAAATCAGTCCACTTAAACCCCTGGACAACTGAAAATACATGCAGCAAAGATCCTTGTCAATTCAGCAACAGACCAGATAGTCTAAGATTTTCGCTCTAGGGCATCACTAAGTAGCTCATATAGAGCAAGGAGACTTGGATGAGTCAACTGATACCTTTTCATGTCCCTCAATCCCTGAATAAAATCTATTTGCTGCTGTAATTAAGGAGTTGAGGACCTTATAAGTGATCTGGGCTCTATCCCTTAGTAGATCACTTATTTTACCATGGCACACTGGCCTAATTCCCCTTAACAGGCTGAACCCATCTCACCCATACTATTAAAGGCTCAATATGAGGTTGAACCCCTCACACTCCTGTGGTGCCCATCTTATTCTACACAATAACACAAATTATCAACCATAGTGAGATCTGTCTTGAAACTGATTAACCTGATCATTTGATTGGTGTTTTGCATAATCTCATTACTAGGTGAATTAGACATGTAATTAACGTGACACTGATGTAGGACATACTTTATAAAAGTTTATACATTTGTAGAGTTTACCTTTTTTTCCTGATATAGAAAGATAGGTTTGACACATTAGATTTTATTCTTCATAAAAAAACTGAGCATGTGTGAATATGTCGGAGGAATAAGTCAAGTTATCAGAATATAGCACCATCTACGTGTAAATAACGATCAAACAACCATGTTCATGTATACTGTTACACAAGCCGTCACAAACGCCTTTATACAAGGTAAAAAGTGCCTAGAAAAAGCCCAGTTTAGTAATGTACAAAATGCCACAACATATTAAATATAATTTCTTTATTACTGAATATTGTCTGCATATGGAGTATAAACAATAGAAAGCAGAATTTCCTCTGTAAAAACCCCCCCCACAAAACAAACATGATGTATGTTTTTTCTGTAAGTTTATTAAAACAATGCACACAGATGGTAGAGCAACTCTAAAACTCTTGTCTTGTGATCTTTATATTCATTTATATATTATTTTAATGTATAGGATTTTCATTTAAATTAATAATTAAGTCTCCATCTTTATTTTTCATTATTTTTTTTCTTCATATAAAATAAAAAAAATTCTAAACATATTTTTTATTTTATTTATTTATTTTGTAATGAATTTTTATTGCTTTTTATACATTGATTATTGTATAATTATTTGCTATTTTTGATAAAAATAAAAATCATATTTTATTTAATTTTGTGTGCATTTCTGAGAGCTTTTCCTCCCTCACTTTTACACAAAAGGTTAGCGCTCCGAGTATACATGATCATATATATTTATTTTAATCTTTGTAATTAACATCTTTAAAAGAAACAAAGCCATTTTCTGAGGTTGGAAAAATAACTTGAAACAGGTTCTGATAATATCTATAATTCATAAAGGTGCAAAAGTGCATAACAATGTTTCCAATGCCGGCATAGGCTTGATAAACAGACAGAGAAAGTTTACTGAAGATCTTTTGTATATAAATAAAACCCAACAAATCAATAAAAAGCTGAATATCTTCTGCTGTAAAAAACATGACATACTGTTTTTCTGTACATTTATAAAGACATACACATATAGTTCAGCAGCTCTGAAGATCTTGTCTTGTAGTCTCTTTATTTATATTTTAATATTTAGAATTTACATTTAAATTAATAATTTAGGTTGCAGCCTTTTTTTTTGCGGAGAATTTTTACTTTACATAGGTTATATAGCGGCTCTCCCTCTCAGCCCCACCGAGTATACATTTTTTTTTCTTTCATCTGCAACTAACATCTTTAAAATGATACAAAAACCAAGCCATTTTTTACAGTTGGAAAATAACTTGAAACAGGTTCTGATGATGTCCAATGTCAATCAGAAAGGTTGTGCAAAAGTGCGTAATGATTGTCTCCAAAGTAGACTCGATAAACTTATAGGGTAGGTTAGAATGGGTTGTCTCATTTATGACAATGACAAAAGGTGACAGAAGTGGAACTACAATTCAAGGTATTTACCAACAGCGGCACAGAGATACAATATACCAAGTCTCTGCTCTCTAAGATACTACAATCTTTTCCAATGATAGAAGCTAACCACATAAGTGACGTGAATGGAAAGCTTTGCTGCCTACAATGTCTTCTGTTTACCAATGCATCCACTTTACTCAGCATTGATTGGTGCATTTTTACCAATGGGCCTACCACTAGAAACAAACCTGCCTGTGTGACCTTGCACTGATGGTAAAACTTTCTATTGTGATACCATCTTAAGAAAGGAACACATTGAGGTTATTGTACAGAAATAAAGGGACTGGAAATCTTTTATCCAGCTATTTATCCATGAGCTAACATTTTCAACTAACTGGATACAAGATAGGGAGCAATGTGTTGTATTAAATGGATTGTACTCAGATTGGAAGAAAGTAATTAGTGCAGTCCCCTAAGGATCAGTACTGGGCCCTGTTCTTTTAAATATATTTTTAATTAATGACATATTAAGGATTAAATAGCAAGATCTCTACTTTTGCAGATGATATAACATTGTGTAAGGTGATTATATCAGTGTAGGATGTAATTGCTTTACAAGGGGATTTACAACAATTAGAAGAATGGGCTGATAAATGGTAAATGAGATTTAATATGGGAAAATGTAAGGTTCTTCATTTTGGAAGTAAAAATATGGCAATTTATTATTTAAATGGGACAAGGCTTAGCCAAACAGAGGAGGAAAGGAATTTATGAGTAGTAATAGATAACAAGCTAAAGATGGGTGCACAATGCAAGGAAGCGGTTTCTAAGGCTAATAAGGCTAATAAAGATACTAGGATGTATTGAGAGAGTCATTGATTCAAGGGAGGAAAGCTGTCACTATATTAATCCCAGGTAACACCTCACCTTGTGTATGGAGTGCAGTTCTGGGGAACAATATTTAAAAGCGATATTGCAGAATTAGAAAAAAAATCAGAGAAGGGCTACAAAACCAATAAGGGAATGGAGGATTTAAACTATGGGACATTAGCCAAACTGGGTCTGTTTTCTCTAGAAAAAAGGCACTTGAGAGGTGACATGATTACTTTATATAAATATATTCAAGGCCCATATACAGAGATGGCAGAAGCTCTGTTTATTCCAAGAAAATAGTTTGTGACAAGAGGTCACAATTTAAGGCTGGAGGAAAGGAGATTTAATCTCCAGCAACTTAAACATTTTTCACTGTAAGAGCAATAAAATTGTGGAACTCATTACCTGAGGAGGTAGTGAATGCCAAAAACAGATACTTTTATGGCTAGAAACAGAATTTAGGGTTTTGATTGCTTGAGTTAAATATGCTTCTAATTGTATTAATGTAAGCTCAATTATCAACTTCTAGTGTAAATCAATGAAGATCTGTATAGGTTAAGCTCAATGCACTTCTGTCTTCTTTCAAGCTCATCTACTATGTTTGTTACGAACTGTAGTTGTGTTTCTGTCACCTTTTATCTTAATCCACAAGAATTTTTGAGAAGTTGCCCAGACCCAGAAGTTCTCATTTAAAAGTGACCATATACTCAATTGGTAAAATTTTTGGTCTTGGTTCTTAATGATTAAATTGTTTTAAAGTATTTTATATCTAGCTATACATAAATAGCTTTTATTGTTGGCTTGGTGTTGAAATCCAGGTGTTTCCTAGTTTGAGTGTACAAATGGCTTCTGTCCAGGGTAACCTCTTGTGTTCGAGTCCTGAATAGCTAACAAAATAGTTCTCATGTTCCGAAGGCAGATGATGGTTTTTCCGCCATATGAAATCTCTGATGTTTAAATAGACTTGCCTTCTGCGTGAAACGTTTTCCACAGTCTGAACACGTAAATGGTTTTTCTCCCGTGTGAGTTATTTTATGGATGACAAGCACCGAGTTACTGGCAAAACATTTCCCACAATCCGCACATGTAAATGGCTTTTCTCCTGTGTGTGATCGCTTATGAATTACAAGCACTGAATTGCTGGCAAAACATTTCCCACAATCTGAACACACAAAGGGTTTTTCTCCTGTGTGCGATCGTTTATGAATAACGAGCCCCGAATGGCTGGCAAAACATTTCTCGCATTCAGTACATGCAAATGGCTTTTCCCCTGTGTGTGTTCTCTTATGTTTAACAAGCTCAGAATTGCTGACAAAACATTTCCCACATTCAGAGCATGAAAATGGCTTCTCCCCCGTGTGCGTTCGTGTATGTATAAGAAGCCCATAACTACTCACAAAACATTTGCCGCAGTCTAAACATGGATAGGATTTTTCATACGATTTTTCTCCTGTATGAATCTTCCTATGGGAATTAAGATTTGAATTACGGGTGAAACATTTCCCACAGTCAGAACATTTATAGGGTTTTTCTCCTGTGTGAGTCCGTTGATGCCGAATAAGTTCAGATTTAACAAAACATTTCCCGCAGTCAGAGCAAACAATTTTTTTTCCTGTCCTACGATACTTCTGACGTCTTAACAGGTTTGACTTCTGACTTGTGTAATGCCCGGGCTTGTAAGACGAATTACCCTCTACAGTTTCACCATCTTTACTGTTCGCAAAATGTTTTGCTAACAAGTTTACTTGAAGATCCTGTGCTTTTGCATGTCCTTGACTATATTCGTTCACATGAACAGCCGCTAGACTTTTCATTGGTGCATTTGGGGTAATTTGATTGGATTCCTGAGAATAGCATTTATTCTCAAGAGATGGTTGACTGAGGGAAATCGGAACATCAGCAAGCGTATTTCTGCCCATGAATAAACCTGTTGAAAAGAAATACAGTAGGAATAAGTTTTGGTTGTATAATGTGTGATAACACGTGTATTAAATTGTTAATCACAATATGCATTAATATTTATAATAGCTCAAATATTATATACAAACAAATCTTACAATCTTGGGCCCATTTACTGATAATAAATTGGATTCTACCCATTTTGCAAGGCAGATTTTTCTACAAAAATAACCGTAAAAAGGCCACTTTGTGGTTAGACACAAATACTCAATTTCCCCTTTACATGGAAAAATAATAAAAAAATACTATGAATCTCAGTAAACCGATGTAAAAAATAAAGGAAGGGGTTAATGCTGTTGTATATAAGGTATGGTTTATTGCACCCTTACTCGTGAAACAGGTCCAGCTGGCTAAAATAGAAATTTAGAAAATAGTTTATTTTTGTAAATAAAATAGCACTGTTCTCAAGAACATGCCCATAAATCTCCTAATCTTATCGATAGCTCTATACTCAAAGGCCTCCTCAACTTATCTCCATTTCTGTACACAATAGATAGTACTTAGGTAACAATATTTTCCATTTCAATAGCTCTCTCTCTTCCACTCACCACCGGGAACTTGATTGTCACTTGCTGACTCTTGTATACATAGATTTGCTGTATTTATATTTTTAGTACAGGAGGTGGTTTATATAGCCAAAAACAAATATTTAAAAAACAAAAAACATAATTTAAGCTTACCAGATAAATTCCTTTCCTTCCGGATAGGGAGAGTCCACGGCTTCATTCCTTACTGTTGGGAAATACAACACCTGGCCACCAGGAGGAGGCAAAGACACCCCAGCCAAAGGCTTAAATATCCCTCCCTCATTACCCCAGTCATTTTGCCGAGGGAACAAGGAAAAGTAGGAGAAACATTAGGGTATAAATGGTGCCAGAAGAATAAAATAAATAATAGGGGAACGCCCATAGACAAGAAAAAAACGTGCAGGGTTGTGGAAAAATTATGTTTTCCTTCCTAAGATAGGGAGAGTCCCTGGCTTCATTCCTTACTGTTGGGAAAACTATACCCAAGCTCTAGAGGACACTGAATGAATAACAGGAGGGAACAAAAAGGAAGAGGCGGACCCTATTCTGAGGCACCACTGCCTGCAAAACTTTTCTCCCGAAAGCTGCTTCAGCCGAAGCAAAAACATCAAACTTGTAAAATTTTGAAAAAGTATGTAAGGAGGACCAGGTAGCCGCCTTACAAATCTGATCCATAGAGGCCTCGTTCTTAAAGGCCCAAGAGGAAGCCACTCCTCTAGTAGAATGAGCCGTTATCCTCTCAGGAGGACGATGTCCCGCTGTCTTGTAAGCTAAGCCGATGACACTCCTTAACCAAAAAGATAGGGAAGTCAAAGTAGCCTTCTGCCCCTTACGCTTCCCTGAATAAACAAAGAGGAAGATTATATAAACTCCTTAGTAGCCTGAAGATAGAACTTCAAGGTGCGAACCACATCCAAATTGTGAAGTAAGCGTTCCTTCAATGAAGAAGGATTAGGACACAAGTAAGGAACCACAATCTCCTGATTGATGTTGCGATCTGACACAACCTTAGGAAGAAAACATAATTTAGTATGTAAAACTGCCTTATCTGCATGAAAAATCAGATAAGGGGGCTCACATTGAAAAGCAGAGACTCTGCGTGCAGAGGCAATAGCCAATAAAAAGAGAACCTTCCAAGATATCAATTTAATGTTAACGGAATGCAGAGACTCAAACAGAACCTGTTGCAAAACTCGAAGAACAAGATTTAGGCTCCAAGGAGGAGCCCCAGATCTAAACACAGGTCTGATCCTAATCAGAGCCTTAACAAAAGACTGCACATCTGGAAGCTCAGCCAATCTCTTGTGCAATAAAACCGACAGGACCGAAATCTGTCCCCTCAGGGAACTAGCAGAAAGGCCCTTCTCCAGCCCATCCTGGAGAAAAGATAAGATCAACCTTAACTCTGTGCAAGGAAAAACCACGATCTTCACACCAGAATAAGTAGGTCCTCCACACCTTGTGGTAGATACGCTGAGTAAATGGTTTATGAGCTTGAATAAGAGCATCAATGACACTCTCAGAGAAACCTCTCTTGGCTAAGACTAAGCGCTCAGTCTCCACGCAGTCAGCCTCAGAGACCTTGTATCAGCAGGTCTCTGTGACAAGTTAACTTCCATGGAGGAGATGAGGACATCCCCACTAGATCCGCAAAACACGTCCTTCGTGGCCACGATGGAGCAATCAGGATTACTGATACCCGCTCCTGCTTGATGCGGGCCACCATTCGAGAAAGAAGCGGTAATGGAGAAAAAAAGATATATGAGATTGAACCTCCAGGGCATTGCTAATGCATCTATTAGATCTGCTTGGGGATCCCTCAACCCATAACTGAGTAGCTTGGTATAGAGACGGGACGCCATGAGATCTATTTCCAGCGTCCCCCACTTGCTGCATATCTCTGCAAACACCTCGGGATGGAGAGAACATTTCCCTGGGTGGAAGGATTGCCTGCTGAGAAAATCTGCCTCCCAGTTGTCCACACCCGGAATGTGGATCGATGACAGCGAACAGCTGTGGAACTCAGTCCACTCCAGAATCTGAGATACTTCCTTCATCGCCAAGGAACTTCTCGTTCCCCCCGATGGTTGATGTAAGCCCCAAGGTTCTATTGTCTGATTGGAGTCTTATAAACTGGGACGAACTCAGAAGTGGCCAAGCCTTCAAGGCCTTGAAGATTGCCTGTAGTTCCAAAATATTGATCAGGAGGGAGGACTCCTCCTGAGTCCACAACCCGTTCCTTCCTGGAACCCCAAACAGCTCCCCATCCAGATACGCTTTCGTCCGTAGTAACAATCTCCTAGGATGGTCTTAAGAAGCATGTCCCTCGGGACAGATGATCTGGACAGAGCCACCAAGAGAGTGATTCTTTTGACCGGCTGTCTAATACAATCTGTTGAGACAGATCTGAATGATCGCCGTTCCACTGCCCCAGCATGCACAGTTGTAAAGGTCTGAGACAGAACCTGGCAAAAGGAATGCTGTCCATGCAGGACACCATGAGACCAATCACCTCCATACACTGAGCCACAGAGGAACTCAAGGAGGAATTAGCTTGCAACG
Source organism: Bombina bombina (assembly GCF_027579735.1). NCBI lineage: Eukaryota > Metazoa > Chordata > Amphibia > Anura > Bombinatoridae > Bombina > Bombina bombina. The sequence goes on along the minus strand of NC_069505.1, from coordinate 468,480,072 downwards.
TCTCTGGTCTGTTAGAAATATCCTCATGGATATGGAGTCTATTATAGTACCCACAAATTCCACCCTGGTACTTGGGATCCATCCATGTGATCGAAGAAGGCTGAGAAGGTACTCAAAACAAAAGGATGGTGCTTGCACCAGAATATCATCCAAGTATGGGGCTACTGCAATATCCTAGAAGAACCCCCAGATTCGTAAAGATTCTTGGAGCAGTAGCTAGGCCAATGAACTGGAAGTGCTGGTCCAGGAATGCAAACCTCAGGAACTGAAAGTGTTCCCTGTGGATTGGAACATGAAGGTAAGCGTCCTTCAGATCTATAGTGGTCATAAACTGGCCTTCCTGAATTAAAGGAAGGATGGACCTTATCGTCTCCATCTTGAAGGAAGGGACACTGAGAAATTTTGTTTAAGCACATTAGGTCCAGAATTGGGCGGAAAGTTTCCTCCTTCTTTGGGACCATGAAAAGGTTTGAATAAAACCCCAAACCTCTTTCTTCGATAAGCACCGGGAGAACAACTCCTAAGGAGTATAGATCCTGAATGCAACCTAGATAGGCATCCCTCTTTTCTGGTCTGGTAGACAGATTCGAGAGACGGAATCTGCCCTTTGGCGGATGAGATTTGAAGCCTATCTTGTATCCCTGAGATACCACCTCCAGGACCCACGGATCCTGTATGTCCTTCACCCAGGCGTCTGAAAAAAGAGACAGTCTACCCCCTACATGATCCGATCAGGGGCTGCCCCTTCATGCTGATTTGTTTTCGGCAGGCTTCTTGTTCTGCTTGGATTTATTCCAGGACTGAGCCAGCTTCCAAGTACTCTTGGGTTGCTCGGGCTTGGAGGAGAATTGTTGTCGCTGGGATTTGTCAGAACAAAAATTAGAAGATTGTCGTCCCTTAGACTTGTTCTTCTTATCTTGCGGTAGGAAGGCACCCATGCCTCCGGTAACCGTAGAAATAATGGAGTCCAGGCCTGGACCAAATAAAATCTTTCCCTTGAAGGGAAGAGAAAGGAGCCTGGACTTAGAAGTCATATCCGCAGACCAAGACTTCAACCAGAGAGCCCGGTGGGCTAGGACCGCAAAGCCAGAGGCCTTTGCATTTAGGCAAATAATTTGCATTTTCGCATCACAGATAAAAGAATTAGCAATTCTCAGAGCTTTAATTCTGTCGTGAATAAAATCCATGAGGGGAGACTCCACTTCAAGGAGTTCCGAAAAAGTTGCACCAGTAGGTAGACACTACTGCAAACGCGGCAACTGCAACCGCCGGTTGAAACAAAAATCCTGTATGTTGAAACATTTCTCAGAAAGGTTTACAGTTTCTTATCAATCTGCTCTCTGTACGAAGAACTATCCTCAAGAGGCATAGTAGTAAGTTTAGCAAGCGTAGAGATAGCACCATCCACCTTAGGAATGGAGTCCCACAAATCCAGTTGAGAGTCTGGGACCGGGAACAACTTTTTAAAAGTAGACGAGGGGGAAAAGGAAGAACCAATTCTTTCCTATTCGTTCTTAATAATGTTCACCATCTTAACCGGCACAGGAAAAGTTAAAGGAACTTTCCTGTCTTCGTAAACTGTCTAACTTAGGTATCATAGGTTCTTCAGGCAGCGCAGCCTCTGGAACCTCTAACGTAGACAGAACCTACTTTAATAAAAAATGTAAGTGCTCAATTTTAAATCTAAAGGACGGTTCCTCCGCAGCAGGAGGCTTAGACGCTAAGGACTCCGACCCAGAAAGTTTACCCTCTGAAGCTACAGAGGTTAACTCATCATTGGATAACTGGGACATAATAGCTAAATCTGATAAATATTTAGATGACTCTGTGTCAGGAGAGCTTTGTTTAACCTTTCTCTTGCGTTTGTTAGAGCTAGGTAATGCATTAAGGGCCGCAGACACCACCGTTAGTAACTGCGCGGCAAAGTCTGCAGGAAGAAGGACCCCTCCGGATGGAGGATTATATGTGCTACGGGGAACTGCATGTGGAGTGGATAATGTAGCAAGGGTAGTTATCTCACGGGACGCCGAGTCCTGAGAGGTAGATGACTCAGAGGGACTAAAAGCCTTAGCAGGCTTGTCTCACCACCTCCTAGACCCAGACAGAAGAAACGCTATCCCCAGGTTTAAGTCTCAGCCGGAATGGAGGAAATGAACATAGACCACTCCCGGTCACATGGAGTGCAAGACAGTACTTCCCTGTTATTACAAGTACAGCAAGTAATAGGAACTGTGCAACACTTTCAAAAACGAAAAGTCTATCAGCCAAGGAAAACAATCACACAAAGCAGCATGTAAATAATTAATACACTGATTAATTAACCCCAACTGTTCAATAAACCCCCTTCAGAGGATATTAACCATGGATCTTATCAAGGTATAAAGGAGCCACACTGTGATCCTGTTGTAGCGTTTTATGTGTAAAAATTGAAACAATCTTACCTCCAGGATCCATGCTGTGGAACAGAACACAGCCTCTCAAGTGTGACAGTCTTATAGCAGCACTCCTGACATGGACTTGAGTGAGAGAAAGCAGGCAGTGAAACTCTTCAACACTGATTATTTAGGAGCTGTTAGCAGTAGTCTGGATGGTTTCGCAGAAAAACTTTCCCTGCATCTCCAGACTCTCACTGAGAGGTTGACATAACTACTGAAAACTCCAGTCCTATCTCGAAGGGCAGATACCCTTTTTCAGGACTCTCCGAATCTCATTACACTTCTCTGCCACCTCCTAATATGATGAAAGGCAAAGAATAACTGGGGTAATGAGGAAGAGGGATATTTAAGCTTTTGGCTGGGGTGTCTTTGCCCCCTTCTGGTGGCCAGGTGTTGTATTTCCCAACAGTAAGGAATGAAGCCGTGGACTCTCCCTATCTTAGGAAGGAAATAAATTTAGTTTGAAGTTTGTAAAAAAATAAAAACCTGGGAGTACCAAATCTAGTAGCTTATAAACAAGCAATCACCTTACAGAGACTATTAGAGTGGTGCCAGAATGACCCAAGCAAAGAATGGGTGAAACTAGACCGTGCAATACTGGAAATCGATAACGCAGGGACAACTGCATGGCTTCATTCGAAATATAGACACAAAACAGCATTGACATACCCCTTACTGTAAGATTTCTACAATAAGTGGGACAAGATTCTAAACACGTCACCGAACATAACCTCTGATTTTTTCCCCCCTGACACCTATATTTAATAACCCCACACTACCCTGGAATATCACAGAGACAAAACAAGATAGAAGGACGCACATAAAAGATAGGATTTTTCTCACTCTCACAAAGGATTACAAATTGAAGCTGTTAGAAGACATCCAGGAAAAATTAGGCAGTAGACAAATAAATTGGTTTTCTTATGCCCAACTCAATCATTACCTGGCCACACACCAACATAAAGGTCACCTTACTAGACAACTGACGCCCTTTGAAACTTTATGTGTAAAAGAAACACCCACAAGGCACACAATATCAATTCTATACACAATCTTGTTATTGGAAAACCCACTCACACTCCACTCCTACACCAAAACATGGGAAAGGGAGTTGAATACAGATATTTCACCAAAGGACTAGCAAGCAGCATTCATGTTCACAAAAAAAGCCTCCATATCTGCTAGAGTGCAGGAATCCAGCTATAAATTCCTCTCTAGGTGGTATCTCACTCTTAGTAGATTACAACACATGTACAAAACAACTAATGGGAAATGCTGAAGGAAATGCAGGGGAGATAGAACTCCCACACACACACATGGTGGGAATGCCCCAAACTGGACAAATTCTGGATAGAGATTATTACACACATTACCAGAACAATAGGAAAGCCTATACCAAACGATCCCAAAACGCTCCTATACATCTCTCTCCCCAAAATTGAAAATAAGGTCTACAAAGCCTTAATGTAGCTTATGTTAATTAGTGCCAAGCTTCTAATACCTAAGGACTGGAAATCACAGACAGTGCCAACTATAGATGAATGGAGGCAGCAGGTAGACACATTAATGCATCTAGAACTATATCACCATATTCAGAAGGGGACCATAGATATACATGAAGCCATGTTAGTGCAGAACAAGACACATATAGATACAGACGAATGGAGGCAGCAGGTATACACATTAATGCATCTAGAACTATATCACCATATTCAGAAGGGGACCATAGATATACATGAAGCCATGTTAGTGCAAAACAAGACTCATATAGATACAGACGAATGGAGGCAGCAGGTAGACACATTAATGCATCTAGAACTATATCACCATATTCAGAAGGGGACCATAGATATACATGAAGCCATGTTAGTGCAGAACAAGACTCATACAGATACAGACGAATGGAGGCAGCAGGTAGACACAATGTATCTAGAACTATATCACCATATTCAGAAAGGGACCATAGATATACATGAAGCCATGTTAGTGCAGAACAAGACTCATATAGATACAGACGAATGGAGGCAGCAGGTAGACACATTAATGCATCTAGAACTATATCACGATATTCAGAAGGGGACCATAGATATACATGAAGCCATGTTAGTGCAGAACAAGACTCATATAGATACATTGAATCTATAAGATAGACATTCCAATTATAAGGGAACAGAAGCTTTGAGCTCATTTTGCAATTGGCAAATATTTATTGTATTGAATGTTATATACTGTCATTGTCTCACTCTTTTTCAACCAACACCGCACAGACTTGACAAATCTGCCAAATAGGAAGATACAGCAAGCGGACTCTGTTACTTTTAATCTCATTTTCATGGACACTCAGTCTGTATTACGCAGACAGATATTGAACAAATGTAGTGCTTCACTCATGTACATACTAGGGTTGTACAACTGTCATTTAATAAAGCATTGAAAACTTAAACAAAATAACTTGCTATAGAAAGGCACATAGGAATAATTTTACGTATAATAGTTAGTATCGCTCACCTGCACCAAGGGTTGATGAAATCGTAACCTCCTGTATATCATTTTCTTCATTATCCGAGTCAGTAACAGATATACGGTACAGATCTGGGTCAGTACGATCTAATGATATGAACAGTAACACGAGGGTGAGCAGTGATTATTATATAACAGATATAAGTACAGATCTGCGCCAGTGCGGTCTAATGATATAAACAGTAACACGAGGGTGAGCAGTGATTATTATATAACAGATATACGTACAGATCTGGGTCAGTGCGGTCTAATGATATAAACAGTAACACGAGGGTGAGCAGTGATTATTATATAACAGATATACGTACAGATCTGGGTCAGTACGATCTAATGATATAAACAGTAACACGAGGGTGAGCAGTGATTATTATATAACAGCTATACGTACAGATCTGGGTCAGTACGGTCCAATGATATAAACAGTAACACGAGGGTGAGCAGTGATTATTATATAACAGATATACAGTACAGATCTGCGTCAGTGCTGTCTAATGATATAAACAGTAACACGAAGGGTGAGCAGTGATTATTATATAACAGATATACGGTACAGATCTGGGTCAGTACGGTCTAATGATATAAACAGTAACACGAGGGTGAGCAGTGATTATTATATAACAGATATACGGTACAGATCTGGGTCAGTGCTGTCCAATGATATAAACAGTAACACGAGGGTGAGCAGTGATTATTATATAACAGATATACGTACAGATCTGCGTCAGTGCTCTCTAATGATATAAACAGTAACACGAAGGGTGAGCAGTGATTATTATATAACAGATATACGGTACAGATCTGCGTCAGTGCTGTCTAATGATATAAACAGTAACACGAAGGGTGAGCAGTGATTATTATATAACAGATATACGGTACAGATCTGCGTCAGTGCTCTCTAATGATATAAACAGTAACACGAAGGGTGAGCAGTGATTATTATATAACAGATATACGGTACAGATCTGCGTCAGTGCTGTCTAATGATATAAACAGTAACACGAAGGGTGAGCAGTGATTATTATATAACAGATATACGGTACAGATCTGGGTCAGTACGGTCTAATGATATAAACAGTAACACGAGGGTGAGCAGTGATTATTATATAACAGATATACACTTCTCAAAAAAATAAAGGGAACACTTAAACAACACAATGTATCTCCAAGTCAATCACACTTCTGCGAAATCAAACTGTCCACTTAGGAAGCAACACTGAGTGGCAATCAATTTCACATGCTGTTGTGCAAATGGGATAGACAACAGGTGGAAATTATAGGCAATTAGCAAGACACCCCCAATAAAGGAGTGGTTCTGCAGGTGGTGACCACATACCACTTCTCAGTTCCTATGCTTTTTGGCTGATGTTATGGTCACTTTTGAATGCTGGTGATGCTTGCACTCTAGTGGTAGCATGAGACGGAGTCTACAACCCACACAAGTGGCTCAGGTAGTGCAGCTCATCCAGGATGGCACATCAGTGCGAGCTGTGGCAAGAAGGATTGCTGTGTCTGTCAGCGTAGTGTCCAGAGCATGGAGGCGCTACCAGGAGACAGGCCAGTACATCAGGAGACGTGGAGGAGGCCGTAGGAGGGCAACAACCCAGCAGCAGGACCGCTACCTCCGCCTTTGTGCAAGGAGGAACAGGAGGAGCACTGCCAGAGCCCTGCAAAATGACCTCCAGCAGGCCACAAATGTGCATGTGTCTGCTCAAACGGTCAGAAACAGACTCCATGAGGGTGGTATGAGGACCCAACGTCAACAGGTGGGGGTTGTGCTTACAGTCCAACACCGTGCAGGACGATTAACATTTGCCAGAGAACACCAAGATTGGCAAATTCGCCACTGGCGCCCTGTGCTCTTCACAGATGAAAGCAGGGGCACACTGAGCACATTTGACAGACGTGACAGTCTGGAAACGCCGTGGAGAACGTTCTGCTGCCTGCAACATCCTCCAGCATGGCCAGTTTGGCAGTGGGTCAGTAATGGTGTGGGGTGGCATTTCTTTGAGGGGCCGAACAGCCCTCCATGTGCTCGCCAGAGGTAGCCTGACTGCCATTAGGTATCAAGATGAGATCCTCAGACCCCTTGTGAGACCATATGCTGGTGCGGTTGGCCCTGGGTTCCTCCTAATGCAAGACAATGCTAGACCTCATGTGGTTGGAGTGTGTCAGCAGTTCCTGCAAGACGAAGGCATTGATGCTATGGACTGGCCCTCCCGTTCCCCAGACCTGAATCCAATTGAGCACATCTGGGACATCATGTCTCGCTCCATCCACCAACTTCACTTTGCACCACAGACTGTCCAGGAGTTGGTGGATGCTTTAGTCCAGGTCTGGGAGGAGATCCCTCAGGAGACCATCCGCCACCTCATCAGGAGAAAGGCACAGGCGTTGTAGGGAGGTCATACAGGCACGTGGAGGCCACACACACTACTGAGCCTCATTTTGACTTGTTTTAAGGACATTACATCAAAGTTGGATCTGCCTGTAGTGTGTTTTTCCACTTTAATTTTGAGTGTGACTCCAAATCCAGACCTCCATGGGTTGAAAATTTTGATTTCCATTTTTTAATTTTTGTGTGATTTTGTTGTCAGCACATTCAACTATGTAAAGAACAAAGTATTTAATTAGAATATTTTATTCATTCAGATCTAGGATGTGTTATTTTAGTGTTCCCTTTATTTTTTTGAGCAGTGTACATACAGATCTGCGTCAGTGCGGTCTAATGCTATAAACAGTAACACGAGGGTGAGCAGTGATTATTATATAACAGATATACGTACAGATCTGCGTCAGTGCTGTCTAATGATATAAACAGTAACATGAGGGTGAGCAGTGATTATTATATAACAGATATACGTACAGATCTGCGTAAGTGCTGTCTAATGATATAAACAGTAACACGAGGGTGAGCAGTGATTATTATATAACAAATATACGGTACAGATCTGCGTCAGTGCGGTCTAATGATATAAACAGTAACACGAGGGTGAGCAGTGATTATTATATAACAGATATACGTACAGATCTGCGTCAGTAAGGTCTAATGATATAAACAGTAACACGAGGGTGAGCAGTGATTATTATATAACAGATATACGTACACATCTGCGTCAGTACGGTCTAATGATATAAACAGTAACACGAGGGTGAGCAGTGATTATATAACAGATATACGTACAGATCTGCGTCAGTGCGGTCTAATGATATAAACAGTAACACGAGGGTGAGCAGTGATTATTATATAACAGATATACGTACAGATCTGCGTCAGTAAGGTCTAATGATATAAACAGTAACACGAGGGTGAGCAGTTATTATATAACAGATATACGTACAGATCTGCGTCAGTGCGGTCTAATGATATAAACAGTAACACGAGGGTGAGCAGTGATTATTATATAACAGATATACGTACAGATCTGCGTCAGTGCTGTCTAATGATATAAACAGTAACACGAGGGTGAGCAGTTATTATTATATAACAGATATACGTACAGATCTGCGTCAGTGCAGTCTAATGATATAAACAATAACACGAGGGTGAGCAGTGATTATTATATAACAGATATACGTACAGATCTTTGTCAGTACGGTATAATGATATAAACAGTAACACGAGGGTGAGCAGTGATTATTATATAACAGATATACGTACAGATTTGGGTCAGTGCTGTCTAATGATATAAACAGTAACACAAGGGTGAGCAGTGATTATTATATAATAGATATACGGTACGTCCGGGCGGCCATTGGATGTAAACAGAAAACAGACGTTGAGCGAACATTTAATTTGTAACTCAAATAGATGGGCTTGTTACACACTTCTGGTATTTATTTTACCTATGAACATTTTCTACAACATGCTACACAGTGACTGCTTGATCCACCACATAGAAGCTCATTTTTATTTGCATCTATTTGGCTACAAAAGAGAAGATACAACTCTAAAACCATTGGACTAGATGCCCTAACAGTCGCCCCACTTTGATTTTCACTGAATGGCGTCTATAATATGAGACTGTAGGGATGGGTGAACTGTGTAGGATAGTGCATCCATCCACCAACTTCACTTTGCACCACAGACTGTCCAGGAGTTGGTGGATGCTTTAGTCCAGGTCTGGGAGGAGATCCCTCAGGAGACCATCCGCCACCTCATCAGGAGCATGCACAGGCGTTGTAGGGAGGTCATACAGGCACGTGGAGGCCACACACACTACTGAGCCTCATTTTGACTTGTTTTAAGGACATTACATCAAAGTTGGATCTGCCTGTAGTGTGTTTTTCCACTTTAATTTTGAGTGTGACTCCAAATCCAGACCTCCATGGGTTGAAAATTTTGATTTCCATTTTTTAATTTTTGTGTGATTTTGTTGTCAGCACATTCAACTATGTAAAGAACAAAGTATTTAATTAGAATATTTTATTCATTCAGATCTAGGATGTGTTATTTTAGTGTTCCCTTTATTTTTTTGAGCAGTGTAAATACAGATCTGCGTCAGTGCGGTCTAATGCTATAAACAGTAACACAAGGGTGAGCAGTGATTATTATATAACAGATATACGTACAGATCTGCGTCAGTGCTGTCTAATGATATAAACAGTAACACGAGGGTGAGCAGTGATTATTATATAACAGATATACGTACAGATCTGCGTCAGTGCTGTCTAATGATATAAACAGTAACACGAGGGTGAGCAGTGATTATTATATAACAGATATACGTACAGATCTGCGTCAGTACGATCTAATGATATAAACAGTAACACGAGGGTGAGCAGTGATTATTATATAACAAATATACGGTACAGATCTGCGTCAGTAAGGTCTAATGATATAAACAGTAACATGAGGGTGAGCAGTGATTATTATATAACAGATATACGTACAGATCTGCGTCAGTGCGGTCTAATGCTATAAACAGTAACACGAGGGTGAGCAGTGATTATTATATAACAGATATACGGTACAGATCTGCGTCAGTGCTGTCTAATGATATAAACAGTAACACGAGGGTGAGCAATTATATAACAGATATACGTACAGATCTGCGTCAGTGCAGTCTAATGATATAAACAGTAACACGAGGGTGAGCAGTTATTATATAACAAATATACGGTACAGATCTGCGTCAGTAAGGTCTAATGATATAAACAGTAACACGAGGGTGAGCAGTGATTATTATATAACAGATATACGTACAGATCTGGGGTCAGTGCTGTCCAATGATATAAACAGTAACATGAGGGTGAGCAGTGATTATTATATAACAGATATACGTACAGATCTGCGTCATTGCGGTCTAATGCTATAAACAGTAACACGAGGGTGAGCAGTGATTATTATATAACAGATATACGGTACAGATCTGCGTCAGTGCGGTCTAATGATATAAACAGTAACACGAGGGTGAGCAGTGATTATTATATAACAGATATACGTACAGATCTGGGTCAGTGCTGTCTAATGATATAAACAGTAACAGGAGGGTGAGCAGTGATTATTATATAACAGATATACGTACAGATCTGGGTCAGTGCTGTCTAATGATATAAACAGTAACACGAGGGTGAACAGGGATTATTATATAACAGATATACGTACAGATCTGGGTCAGTACGGTCTAATGATATAAACAGTAACACGAGGGTGAGCAGTGATTATTATATAACAGATATACGGTACAGATCTGCGTCAGTACGGTCTAATGATATAAACAGTAACACGAGGGTGAGCAATTATATAACAGATATACGTACAGATCTGGGTCAGTGCTGTCTAATGATATAAACAGTAACACGAGGGTAAGCAGTGATTATTATATAACAGCTATACGTACAGATCTGCGTCAGTACGATCTAATGATATAAACAGTAACACGAGGGTAAGCAGTGATTATTATATAACAGCTATACGTACAGATCTGCGTCAGTACGATCTAATGATATAAACAGTAACACGAGGGTGAGCAGTGATTATTATATAACAGATATACGGTACAGATCTGCGTCAGTACGATCTAATGATATAAACAGTAACACGAGGGTGAGCAGTGATTATTATATAACAGATATACGGCACAGATCTGCGTCCGTGCGGTCTAATGATATAAACAGTAACACGAGGGTGAGCAGTGATTATTATATAACAGATATACGTACAGATCTGCGTCAGTACGGTCTAATGATATAAACAGTAACAAGAGGGTGAGCAGTGATTATTATATAACAGATATACAGGGAGTGCAGAATTATTAGGCAAATGAGTATTTTGACCACATCATCCTCTTTATGCATGTTGTCTTACTCCAAGCTGTATAGGCTCGAAAGCCTACTACCAATTAAGCATATTAGGTGATGTGCATCTCTGTAATGAGAAGGGGTGTGGCCTAATGACATCAACACCCTATATCAGGTGTGCATAATTATTAGGCAACTTCCTTTCCTTTGGCAAAATGGGTCAAAAGAAGGACTTGACAGGCTCAGAAAAGTCAAAAATAGTGAGATATCTTGTAGAGGGATGCAGCACTCTTAAAATTGCAAAGCTTCTGAAGCGTGATCATTGAACAATCAAGCGTTTCATTCAAAATAGTCAACAGAGTCGCAAGAAGCATGTGGAAAAACCAAGGCGCAAAATAACTGCCCATGAACTGAGAAAAGTCAAGCGTGCAACTGCCAAGATGCCACTTGCCACCAGTTTGGCCATATTTCAGAGCTGCAACATTACTGGAGTGCCCAAAAGCACAAGGTGTGCAATACTCAGAGACATGGCCAAGGTAAGAAAGGCTGAAAGACGACCACCACTGAACAAGACACACAAGCTGAAACGTCAAGACTGGGCCAAGAAATCTCAAGACTGATTTTTCTAAGGTTTTATGGACGGATGAAATGAGAGTGAATCTTGATGGGCCAGATGGATGGGCCCGTGGCTGGATTGGTAAAGGGCAGAGAGCTCCAGTCCGACTCAGACGCCAGCAAGGTGGAGGTGGAGTACTGGTTTGGGCTGGTATCATCAAAGATGAGCTTGTGGGGCCTTTTCGGGTTGAGGATGGAGTCAAGCTCAACTCCCAGTCCTACTGCCAGTTTCTGGAAGACACCTTCTTCAAGCAGTGGTACAGGAAGAAGTCTGCATCCTTCAAGAAAAACATGATTTTCATGCAGGACAATGCTCCATCACACGCGTCCAAGTACTCCACAGCGTGGCTGGCAAGAAAGGGTATAAAAGAAGAAAATCTAATGACATGGCCTCCTTGTTCACCTGATCTTAACCCCATTGAGAACCTGTGGTCCATCATCAAATGTGAGATTTACAAGGAGGGAAAACAGTACACCTCTCTGAACAGTGTCTGGGAGGCTGTGGTTGCTGCTGCACGCAATGTTGATGGTGAACAGATCAAAACACTGACAGAATCCATGGATGGCAGGCTTTTGAGTGTCCTTGCAAAGAAAGGTGGCTATATTGGTCACTGATTTGTTTTTGAATGTCAGAAATGTATATTTGTGAATGTTGAGATGTTATATTGGTTTCACTGGTAAAAATAAATAATTGAAATGGGTATATATTTGTTTTTTGTTAAGTTGCCTAATAATTATGCACAGTAATAGTCACCTGCACACACAGATATCCCCCTAAAATAGCTATAACTAAAAACAAACTAAAAACTACTTCCAAAACTATTCAGCTTTGATATTAATGAGTTTTTTGGGTTCATTGAAAACATGGTTGTTGTTCAATAATAAAATTAATCCTCAAAAATACAACTTGCCTAATAATTCTGCACTCCCTGTACGTACAGATCTGCGCCAGTACGGTCTAATGATATAAACAGTAACACGAGGGTGAGCAGTGATTATTATATAACAGATATACGTACAGATTTTCGTCAGTACGGTATAATGATATAAACAGTAACACGAGGGTGAGCAATTATATAACAGATATACGTACAGATCTGCGTCAGTGCAGTCTAATGATAAACAGTAACACAAGGGTGAGCAGTTATTATTATATAACAAATATACGGTACAGATCTGCGTCAGTAAGGTCTAATGATATAAACAGTAACACGAGGGTGAGCAGTGATTATTATATAACAGATATACGTACAGATCTGCGTCAGTGCGGTCTAATGATATAAACATTAACACAAGGGTGAGCAGTGATTATTATATAACAGATATACGTACAGATCTGCGTCAGTAAGGTCTAATGATATAAACAGTAACACGAGAGTGAGCAGTTATTATATAACAGATATACGTACAGATCTGCGTCAGTGCGGTCTAATGATATAAACAGTAACACGAGGGTGAGCAGTGATTATTATATAACAGATATACGTACAGATCTGCGTCAGTGCTGTCTAATGATATAAACAGTAACACGAGGGTGAGCAGTTATTATTATATAACAGATATACGTACAGATCTGCGTAAGTGCTGTCTAATGATATAAACAGTAACACGAGGGTGAGCAGTGATTATTATATAACAAATATACGGTACAGATCTGCGTCAGTGCGGTCTAATGATATAAACAGTAACACGAGGGTGAGCAGTGATTATTATATAACAGATATACGTACAGATCTGCGTCAGTAAGGTCTAATGATATAAACAGTAACACGAGGGTGAGCAGTGATTATTATATAACAGATATACGTACACATCTGCATCAGTACGGTCTAATGATATAAACAGTAACACGAGGGTGAGCAGTGATTATATAACAGATATACGTACAGATCTGCGTCAGTGCGGTCTAATGATATAAACAGTAACACGAGGGTGAGCAGTGATTATTATATAACAGATATACGTACAGATCTGCGTCAGTAAGGTCTAATGATATAAACAGTAACACGAGGGTGAGCAGTTATTATATAACAGATATACGTACAGATCTGCGTCAGTGCGGTCTAATGATATAAACAGTAACACGAGGGTGAGCAGTGATTATTATATAACAGATATACGTACAGATCTGCGTCAGTGCTGTCTAATGATATAAACAGTAACACGAGGGTGAGCAGTTATTATTATATAACAGATATACGTACAGATCTGCGTAAGTGCTGTCTAATGATATAAACAATAACACGAGGGTGAGCAGTGATTATTATATAACAGATATACGTACAGATCTTTGTCAGTACGGTATAATGATATAAACAGTAACACGAGGGTGAGCAGTGATTATTATATAACAGATATACGTACAGATTTGGGTCAGTGCTGTCTAATGATATAAACAGTAACACAAGGGTGAGCAGTGATTATTATATAATAGATATACGGTACGTCCGGGCGGCCATTGGATGTAAACAGAAAACAGACGTTGAGCGAACATTTAATTTGTAACTCAAATAGATGGGCTTGTTACACACTTCTGGTATTTATTTTACCTATGAACATTTTCTACAACATGCTACACAGTGACTGCTTGATCCACCACATAGAAGCTCATTTTTATTTGCATCTATTTGGCTACAAAAGAGAAGATACAACTCTAAAACCATTGGACTAGATGCCCTAACAGTCGCCCCACTTTGATTTTCACTGAATGGCGTCTATAATATGAGACTGTAGGGATGGGTGAACTGTGTAGGATAGTGCAGTGTTTTTCAACCAGTGTGCCGTGGCACACTAGTGTGCCATGAGAGATCCTCAGGTGTGCTGCGGCAGACTGACAACAGTGTGACATATTTTTTAAGCTTTGCTTGTTTCTTACTCCCAGTGCAGGGATAGTTTGTAGGAGGCATGGCATAACAGCACAATACATACAGTATGTGTGTGTTTGTATGTGTATATATATATATATATATATATATATATATATATATAAGGCTACAATGTGTGATTTTTTAAAAATTTTGGGATGGTGGTGTGCCACAGGATTTTTTAATGTAAAAAAGTGTGCCACGGCAAAAAAAGGTTAAAAATCACTGGGCTAGTGAATATATTGTAGGCTAAATGCTCTGAGTCTGTAATGTGTCCTGTAATCTCCAAACACTGTGTACACCTACTCACTTGTGCAGATAATGTCACATATCTCTGGCTCCGCAGCTCGCAACTCCTCTGTCTGTCCGGCATCTACAGTAACTTCTTCCTTATTTCCTGCATAAAAGATTAGTTGTCAATCACATTTCAACCAGTGCCAAGTCCCCTCCCTTATCACACCTCTAGCTAGACTCCTCCCTTATCACACCTCTAGCTAGTCCCCTCCCTTATCACACCTCTAGCTAGTCCCCTCCCTTATCACACCTCTAGCTAGTCCCCTCCCTTATCACGCCTCTAGCTAGTCCCCTCCCTTATCACGCCTCTAGCTAGTCCCCTCCCTTATCACGCCTCTAGCTAGTCCCCTCCCTTATCACGCCTCTAGCTAGTCCCCTCCCTTATCACGCCCCTAGCTAGTCCCCTCCCTTATCACGCCCCTAGCTAGTCCCCTCCCTTGTCACGCCCCTAGCTAGTCCCCTCCCTTGTCACGCCACTAGCTAGTCCCCTCCCTTGTCACGCCTCTAGCTAGTCCCCTCCCTTGTCACGCCTCTAGCTAGTCCCCTCCCTTGTCACGCCTCTAGCTAGTCCCCTCCCTTGTCACGCCTCTAGCTAGTCCCCTCCCTTGTCACGCCTCTAGCTAGTCCCCTCCCTTGTCACGCCTCTAGCTAGTCCCCTCCCTTGTCACGCCTCTAGCTAGTCCCCTCCCTTGTCACGCCTCTAGCTAGTCCCCTCCCTTGTCACACCTCTAGCTAGTCCCCTCCCTTGTCACACCTCTAGCTAGTCCCCTCCCTTGTCACACCTCTAGCTAGTCCCCCTCCCTTGTCACACCTCTAGCTAGTCCCCTCCCTTGTCACACCTCTAGCTAGTCCCCTCCCTTGTCACACCTCTAGCTAGTCCCCTCCCTTGTCACACCTCTAGCTAGTCCCCTCCCTTGTCACACCTCTAGCTAGTCCCCTCCCTTGTCACACCTCTAGCTAGTCCCCTCCCTTGTCACACCTCTAGCTAGTCCCCTCCCTTGTCACACCTCTAGCTAGTCCCCTCCCTTGTCACACCTCTAGCTAGTCCCCTCCCTTGTCACACCTCTAGCTAGTCCCCTCCCTTGTCACACCTCTAGCTAGTCCCCTCCCTTGTCACACCTCTAGCTAGTCCCCTCCCTTGTCACACCTCTAGCTAGTCCCCTCCCTTGTCACACCTCTAGCTAGTCCCCTCCCTTGTCACACCTCTAGCTAGTCCCCTCCCTTGTCACACCTCTAGCTAGTCCCCTCCCTTGTCACACCTCTAGCTAGTCCCCTCCCTTGTCACACCTCTAGCTAGTCCCCTCCCTTGTCACACCTCTAGCTAGTCCCCTCCCTTGTCACACCTCTAGCTAGTCCCCTCCCTTGTCACACCTCTAGCTAGTCCCCTCCCTTGTCACACCTCTAGCTAGTCCCCTCCCTTGTCACACCTCTAGCTAGTCCCCTCCCTTGTCACACCTCTAGCTAGTCCCCTCCCTTGTCACACCTCTAGCTAGTCCCCTCCCTTGTCACACCTCTAGCTAGTCCCCTCCCTTGTCACACCTCTAGCTAGTCCCCTCCCTTGTCACACCTCTAGCTAGTCCCCTCCCTTATCATACCTTGTAACACATGCCTGCCTGATATCACTGTCCCTTTAAGACTGCCTTCCCTGCTACTGACAATCATGCTGTTTGGGCAGTATCTAAATTCAACTTACCTGCCTAATTAATCATTCATGCACCCGATTTCCTCCGCCTCTTTTTAAACCATCTCATTGCATTATCTTTAAAGTTGTGTTCCAGAACAACAGAGGGCTGTGACTGTTCCTGCATGGATTTTCCCAGCATATTCAAGCTACAGCCTTTCCTTTTAGCTAAGCTTAAAATCATCTAATCGCAAGTATCCATACGATTCCATTTTGTTTCCTGGACACTGCTACTTAACAAACTCTGAACTTTATTATAAATTACAAGTATGCATTTGGTTATAATCACTCTCTAATTACTACAACAGTATCTTACTCATAACTTTATAACTATTCTCTGCTACAAGTTGTCATAGCTGTAATATCCTCCTCTAAATATGTTAACATATTCAGAACTCTGCATCTATGTGTTCAGTTAAACAGCTTTCATGTGATTCTCCAATATATGCACAAACAGTAATTAATGCCTTAAATTGCAGCTTGTCTATCACCTGTGCTGCTCTGCTTATTACTGTTATACGGCTCTATATAATATTATGTACTGTGAACCTGCAACAACCCTTAGTTTGCATCTATGAGTCAGTCTTCTACCAGTTTTCACTGAATGGCATCTATAATATGAGATTGTAGGGATGGGTGAGCTGTGTAGGATAGTGAATATATTGTAGGCTAAATGCTCTGAGTCTGTAATGTGTCCTGTAATCTCCAAACACTGTGTACACCTACTCACTTGTGCCGATAATGTCACATATCTCTGGCTCCGCAGCTCGCAACTCCTCTGTCTGTCCGGCATCTACAGTAACTTCATCCTTATTTCCTGCATAAAAGATTAGTTGTCAATCACATTTCAACCAGTGCCAAGTCTCCTCCCTTATTACACCTCTAGCTAGTTCCCTCCCTTATCACACCTCTAGCTAGTCCCCTCCCTTATCACACCTCTAGCTAGTCTCCTCCCTTATCACACCTCTAGCTAGTCTCCTCCCTTATCACACCTCTAGCTAGTCTCCTCCCTTATCACACCTCTAGCTAGTCTCCTCCCTTATCACACCTCTAGCTAGTCTCCTCCCTTATCACACCTCTAGCTAGTCTCCTCCCTTATCACACCTCTAGCTAGTCTCCTCCCTTATCACACCTCTAGCTAGTCCCCTCCCTTATCACACCTCTAGCTAGTCCCCTCCCTTATCACACCTCTAGCTAGTCCCCTCCCTTATCACACCTCTAGCTAGTCCCCTCCCTTATCACACCTCTAGCTAGTCCCCTCCCTTATCACACCTCTAGCTAGTCCCCTCCCTTGTCACACCTCTAGCTAGTCCTCTCCCTTGTCACACTTCTAGCTAGTCCCCTCCCTTGTCACACCTCTAGCTAGTCCCCTCCCTTATCATACCTTGTAACACATGCCTGCCTGATATCACTGTCCCTTTAAGACTGCCTTCCCTGCTACTGACAATCAGGCTGTTTGGGCAGTATCTAAATTCAACTTACCTGCCTAATTAATCATTCATGCACCCGATTTCCTCCGCATCTTTTTAAACCATCTCATTGCATTAGCTTTAAAGTTGTGCTCCAGAACAACAGAGGGCTGTGACTGTTCCTGCATGGATTTTCCCAGCATATTCAAGCTACAGCCTTTCCTTTTAGCTAAGCTTAAAATCATCTAATCGCAAGTATCCATACAATTCCATTTTGTTTCCTGGACACTGCTACTTAACAAACTCTGAACTTTATTATAAAATTACAAGTATGCATTTGGTTATAATCACTCTCTAATTACTACAACAGTATCTTACTCATAACTTTATAACTATTCTCTGCTACAAGTTGTCATAGCTGTAATATCCTCCTCTAAATATGTTAACATATTCAGAACTCTGCATCTATGTGTTCAGTTAAACAGCTTTCATGTGATTCTCCAATATATGCACAAACAGTAATTAATACCTTAAACTTGCAGCTTGTCTATCACCTGTGCTGCTCTGCTTATTACCGTTATACAGCTCTATATAATATTATGTACTGTGAACCTTCAACAACCCTTAGTTTGCATCTATGAGTCAATCTTCTACCAGTTTCCTCTGAAGCCTGAACATCCTACATTGCTATATTTTTCTCTCATTGAATCCTGCAGCTCCTCCTATTAACTAAATATAAGTCACAGTGAAGCCAGAATATATTGTATACATATGTTGCACACTTCATGAATTCTACAATAACTTCTTGCAACTATGAATCACAGAATATCATCTATCCACGTCCAGGATACTCTTCCCCGGGTCAGGGGTCGGTGTCTTCAAATCCCTACCACTGCCCGGAGGGTCTGTGTCCTGAGCCCATATACACCGGAACATGACACACCTCTAGTTAGTCCCCTCCCTTCTCACACCTCTAGTTAGTCCTCTTCCTTATTACACCTCTAGCTATGGGAAGGGATATTAAAACAATTTATATAAAATACGCTAGTATAGTATGACAGTCTGACAGAAATGAACAGAACAATTTAAACAATAAGGAAGCAATTACAGCAGTAAATTTAGTTACATAGATGTAACAAATACTATAGATTGTGTAGCAAATATTTGTCGTTACCATCAGGTCAGACAATAAAAAATAAAAATAATAATAATAATTGTAAAAGCACAAGTTCCTAGATCAGGTTCCAATGAGGTAGAATGTCACGTCTATTTACTTGCGCTTATCATATGCCTGACAGGAACGTAAAGTGTTACCAAAAGGGTGGAGAGATGGGATTCGTCTGGCCCTGAGCTCTGGGTGTCCCTCCATCATGACGTGATCATAAAGCTCCTTATGCCCCTCTATATACTCCCACTCCTCCATAGAGAAATACACGCCCACGTCTCCGCACTTTATAGGAACCTGAAATACACATAGGGGAAATGTGTTCAAGTCAGTGTTGTAAACAGCCAGGTTTTATCAGAGTAACGTCTGCAGGAAATGGTGTGTATGCCAAGTGCCTTCACCATAAAATATTTACTATCGCCAAGTGTCTACACCAAGTGATATATACTATAGCCAAGTGCCTACACCAAGTGATATCATATACTATCGCCAAGTGCCTACACCATGTAATATCATATTTTATCGGCAAGTGCCTACATCATGTAATATCATATACAATCGCCAAGTGCCTACACCATGTAATATCATATACTATCGCCAAGAGCCTACACCAAGTGATATTCTATACTATCGCCAAGTGCCTACACCATATCATTACCTATCGCCAAGTGTCTACACCATATGATATCCTACAATATCACCTAGTGCCTAGACCATATGATATCCTACAATCTCACCTAGTGCCTACACCATATGATATCCTACAATATCACCTAGTGCCTACACCATATGATATCCTGCAATATCACCTAGTGCCTACACTATGATATCTTGCAATATCAACTAGTGCCTGCACTATGATATCCCGCAATATCACCTAGTGCCTGCACTATGATATCCCGCAATATCACCTAGTGCCTACAAAATGATATCCCGCAATATCACCTAGTGCCTACACCATATGATATCCTGCAATATCACCTAGTGCCTACATTATGATATCCTGCAATATCACCTAGTGCCTACACCATATGATATCCTGCAATATCAACTAGTGCCAACACCATATAATATCATACAATCTCATCTAGTGCCTATATAATGATATCCTACAATCTCACCTAGTGCCTACACCATGATAGCCTACAATCTCACCTAGTGCCTACACCATATGATATCCTGCAATATCACCATGTGGCTACACCATATAATATCCTGCAATATCACCATGTGCCTACACCATACAATATCACCATGTGCCTACACCATACAATATCACCATGTGCCTACACCATACAATATCACCATGTGCCTACACCATACAATATCACCATGTGCCTACACCATACAATATCACCATGTGCCTACACCATACAATATCATACAATATCACCATGTACCTACATAAAGTTATAAACTGAGCTTGGTGCTTATAATGTAATATATTTGTGGTCTACAGAATTTGCTTGTTGACCAGTAGCCGATCTATAAGTGTCAGAGAGGCGCTTTACCACCCTAGTTCTGAAATGTAATTATACATGGCTCTAGCAAGACAAGGAGTGGAGTAAATAGGGAGCGTCATAAAGAAGGAAATCGGATAAGAATAGCATATGATGACCCTGGTTAGTCCTACATATATAGCTATCAGCCAACCGTAGCTAAAGCCGCTGACATTATACACAACTGGCACAGAAACAAATTCTGTCACCTGAGAACAAGACCGAGCAATGTGGTCAGTGCTCACCTCTCCCGTCAGCGGGTGTGTGCTGATGTGGGGCGAATTCCTCTTCACTACGGTGTATTCCTGTAGGGTGAGATGTGAAAAAGTTTGGGGGACCCCAGTCATCTGATAATCCATTTGCCAACATAACTATAAATTTTACAAGTACCACATACAAATAAACTATAGTATACACAAGAACCGAATGCATCGAACCACCTTTGGCACTGTGCAGAAAGCATAATTAAGTGACAGTGCATATTTATGTGACATATTTAGTGACACAGTGTATTTATGTCACATGTTTAGGTGACACCGCGTATTTATGCGACATGTTTAATGACATGTTTAGGTGACAAAGCATATTTATGTGACACAAAGTATTTATGTCACACGTTTAGGTGACAACGTATTAATGTCACATGTTTAGTGACAGTATTTATATCACATTTAGTGACACAGCGTATTTATGTCACATGTTTAGCGACACAGTATTTATATCACGTTTAGTGACACAGCGTATTGGCGACAATGAGCATATTTATGTGACATGTTGATTGACAGAGCGTATTTATATCACATGTTTAGTGACACAGCGTATTGGTGACAATGAGCGTATGTATGTGACATGTTGAGTGATAGAGCGTATTTATATCACATGTTTAGTGACACAGCGTATAGGTGACAATGAGCGTATTTATGTGACATGTTGTGTGACAGAGCGTATTTATATCACATGTTTAGTGTCAGAGCGTATTTAATTTGCTGTTTACGCTTTTGCCGCGGTTTTTGTGGCAGTGCAAGAGCTAAGCACTATTACAGCAATGCCCCGCAGTAATCACCTCTCCGGTTAACAAATAGATTATATCCAGGATGTGGTTCAAGATCAGAGCAGACATTTTCCTGTTGGCGCTTTTCATTGGCGAGTTAGAGATGTGCTGCATTACTGAAACCTACAAAACATGAGATATAAAGGGTTAATTTACCGTTTTCCTAAGAGAATATGAAGAACCGGAAAGAATCCAGGGACATACACAGGAAAGTGATTTAACCCTTTGGTTGCCCAGAACTGATGAAATCATTTGCTTGCTCGGGCAATCAAGGGGTAAAACCACTGCTGCAATTCACAGTCACTTAAGGGACAAAAAAACCTTAGGTTGTCGGGAACACACACAGCAGTCACCTAACTTCTGCTTGTCTGGGTAATTAAGGGGTAAAATCACTGCATGAAATGAAAGTTGAGACAAACCTTTAAAAGGGACATGAAGCAAGTTTATTTTATGATTCAGATAGGCAGTATCATTTTAAAATCAAATTTACTTTGGTCACAATCGGGTAGGTAGGCTCAGGAGCGTGATCATGTCTGGTGCTCGTGTCTGGCAGCACTTATGCCGTTTTGATCCACTAGATGGCAGCGGTATCCAAACAATATGTAACAAGTATTTTCGCAAACCTGCTGCTATGGAATGCTCCAGATGTGCACACTGCTGACACTACCTAAGTATGCTCTCAGAATATGTGTATGAGTCTTGGTCAGTAGTGTGCTTTTCTTATCTTTGTCACACAGAGGATTTGATGGGGGGGGGGGGGGGTCAGAGGACCTAGCTAGTATGATGTCTAGAGATAAAACAACAGGGTAGGAGTGACACATGGCAGTTACAGGAGTGCACACCATGAGAAGGGGAGAGGTACAGCTATCAGCACCAGGGGGCGCCTGCAAGTCTGACAATGCAGAATCTACTCATAATACAGCCAGAACATACTTAATATTTATACTTATTTATTGAATATGCCACAGCTCTTACCTCCCCGGTTAGCAGGTAGAGGATCTCAAGGATGTGCGTCAATATAGCTGCAGACACTTTATCACCAGCCGCCATTATTTACAGATCAGATAATGGACGTGCGAGGAAACCTGACAATGTCTGCATAAAAATCCTACATGCGACTTCTTAGGACACTGCTGGTTTGGGTTACTACGCACATCTCACAAAGGGTGGCATCCACATCTACATATATGCACAAACCTACCGAGAAAGAAAAGATTACATGAGAGCGATGACAGGAACTGGTGACAATACAGTGTAACAATAACATGAGAGAGAGAGAGAGAGAGAGAGAGGAGAGGAACTGGTGACAATAGAGTGTGACTATAACATGAGAGAGAGAGAGAGAGAGAGAGGAGAGAAACTGGTGACAATAGAGTGTGACTATGACGAGAGAGAGAGAGAGAGAGAGAGAGAGAGAAACTGGTGACAATAGAGTGTGACTATAACGAGAGAGAGAGAGAGAAACTGGTGACAATAGAGTGTGACTATAACATGAGAGAGGAGAGAGAGAGAGAGAGAGAGAGAGAGAAACTGGTGACAATAGAGTGTGACTATAACATGAGAGAGAGAGAGAGAGAGAGAGAGAGAGGAGAGAAACTGGTGACGAGAGAGAGAGAGAGAGAGAGAGGAGAGAAACTGGTGACAATAGAGTGTGACTATAACATGAGAGAGAGAGAGAGAGAGAGGTGTGGGAAAGAAGAGAGGAGAGAGAGAAAACTGGTGACAATAGAGTGTGACTAATAACAAAGAGAGAAGAGAG